>NC_080170.1:98896131-99113631 GCF_950295315.1 Erinaceus europaeus | reverse complement strand
GTTCCTTGGAGACTTCTCTTGTTTTTTTTAAGTCACTAAATCTCTGGTAATGAATTTAGTTAAAACTAAAATGTGTTGACTTTCCAAAGTATATTAGACTTTGAATTTTATTATTAAACACTCTTTAATTTTGATGGCAGAGATATTTCCTCTTGGGTTGTTGCTAACTAGTAGATTAGGTGGCCCTTCCATAGCATAACACCACATTTGACAATAAATATGAGTACTATAGGCTATATTTTAAGTTGAAATTATGTTTGAGTCAGATTATATTATTTATTTTCATATATATGTATATTTTCAACAAATATATTACATTATTATATATAGCCTACATATTCTTATTATCATTTATACTGATATTTTAGTGATTTAATATTGATTTACAAAATTGTAAGGTAAAGGGATATAGTTTCATAAAGTTCTCACCACTAGAGTTCTGTGTTCCATTCCCTTCATTGGAAACTGCAGAAGTTTTCCCAAGGTCACTGATATGGGCAGATTCTGTAACTATCAGTCTATATCTTTTTTTTTAATTCCTTTATTGGGAGATTAATGTTTTACATTCAACAGTAAATACAACAGTTTGTACATGCATAATATTTCTCAGTTTTCCACATAACAGTACAACCCCTACTAGGTCCCCTGTCATCCTTTTTGGACCTGTACTCAACCCCCACCCCCCAACCTAGAGTCATTTACTTTGGTGCAATACCCCAACTCCAGTTAAGTTTATAATTGTGTTTTCTCTCTTGATCTTGTTTTTCAACTTCTGTCTGAGAATGAGATCATCCCATATTCATCCTTCTGTTTCTGACTTATTTCATTTAACATGATTTCTTTAAGCTCCATACAAGATTGGCTAAAAATGGTGAAGTCACTGTTTTTAATAGCTGAGTAGTATCCATTGTGTATATATGCAGCAACTTTCTCAGCCACTCATCGGGTTGCTTCTAGGTTTTGGCTATTACAAATCATGCTACTATGAACATAGGTATACACAAATTTTTTGAATGGGTGTGTTGGGTTCCTTAGGATATATCCCCAGGAGAGGAATCGTAGCATCATAGGGTAGGTTCATTTCTAGCCTTCTAAGAGTTCTCTAGAATGCTCTCCACAGAGGTTGGACCAATTGACATTCCCACCAGCAATGCAGGAGGGTTTATTTGACCCCACAACCTCTCCAGCATTTGCTACTTTTTATGATGTATGACATTCACACAGGAGTGAAGTGGTATCTCATTGTTGTCTTTATTTTGTATTTCTCTAACAATCAAGGATTTGGAGCATTTTTCATGTGTTTCTTGGCCTTTAGGATCTCTTCTGTGGTGAATGTTCTGTCCATGTCCTCTCCCCATTTTTGGATTGGGTTATTTGTTGTCTTGTTGTTGAGTTTGGCAAGCTCTTTATAAATCTTGGTTATTAAACTCTTGTCTGATGTATGGCATATAAAGATCTTCTCCCATTCTGTGAGGGGTCTCTTGGTTTGGGTAGTGGTTTCATTTGCTTTGCAGAAGCTTTTTAATTTGATGTAGTGCCATAGGTTTATACTTGCCTTAGTCTTCTTTGTAATTGGATGCATTTCATTAAGGTGTCTTTAAAATTTATGTGGAAAAGAGTTCTATCAATATTTTCCTCTAAGTATCTGATAGTTTCTGGTCTAACAACCAAGCCCTTGATTCACTTGGAATTTACATTTGTGTTTGGTGAAATTTAGTGGTTTAGTGTTATTCTTCTGCATATTTCAACCCATTTTTTCCAACACCATTTGCTGAAGAGACTTTTAATAGTCTGGTCACCTTTGTCAAAGATTAGATGACCATAGGTGTGGGGGTTTACTTCTGGGATCTCAATTCTATTCCACTGGTCAGTGTGTCTATTCATGTTCCAGTACCAAGCAATTTTGATTACAGTGGCTCCATAATACAATATGAGATCTGGGAGTGTGATGCCTCCAGTTCTGTTCTTTCTTCTCAAGATTGTTTAGGCAATTCTAGGTCTTTTCTGGTTCTAGATAAACATTTGTAGCATTTGTTCTGTTCTCCTAAAAATGTGGTTGGGATCTTGATGGGGATAGCAGTAAATTTGTATATGGCTCAGAGTAGTATATTCATTTTGATGATGTTAATTCTTCCAACACATGAACATGGAATATCTTTCCACTACTATTACTGTGTTGCTATTAATAGACTGCTATAGATCTTTCAGTAGATGTTTAACGTATTTAGATGGCTTCTCATTGGGTGCATAGATGCTAATAATTATTAAGTCCTCTTTGTTGACTGATTCTATGAGCATTGAATAATGTCCATCCATATCTTTTTGAATTTTAGTTATTTTAAAGTCTATCATGTCAGATATGAGACTAGCTATTCCTGCCATCTTTTGTGTGCAATTGGCTCGTATGATAGTTTTCCATCCTTTCACTTTGAGTCTGTGTTTGTCTTGTTGAGTTAGGTGGATTTCCTGCAGAAAGCATATTGCTGGATTGTGTTTTCTGATCCATCTTCCTACTCTGTGCCTTTTAATAGGTGAATTCAAGTCATTGAGACTTATTAATATCATGGATTGAAGATATTTTAATGCCATTATTGTAGATTTTTAAAGTGTTCTGATATATGGCATATTTATGGTGGCCTGACTGTTTAGAGGATAACTTTTAGAACTTATTTCAGGGCAGGTTTGGTGATAGTTGATTCTTTCAACTGATGCTTGTCTGAGAAGGGTTTTATGCCTCCATGTACTCTGAATGACAGTCTAGCAGGATACAGTACTCATAGTTGAAAGCCTTCCTCATTGAGCACTCAATAGATATCTTGCCATTCTCTTCCGGCTTGTAGTGTTAGTGTGGAGAAATCTGCTGCTAACCTTATGGGTTTTCCTCTGTAGGTGACTCTTTGTCTTTATCTTGCAGCCTTCAGGCTCCTTTCTTTATCCTTATTCTTTTCCATTCTCAATATGATGTTTCTTGGTGATTTTAAATCTGAGTTAATGCTGTTTGGGGCCTTCTGGACTTCTTGAACCTAATGTCTTTTATGTTGTATATACTAGAGAAGAAAGTTCTCAGCTATTATGTCCTGAAAAATGCTTTCTTCCCTCCCTCTCTTTCTTCCTCTGGTAACCCAATAATATGTATTACATCTTTTGAAGTCATCCCATAGGTCTCTGTTGTTGTTTTCAGTATCTCTTAATGTCTTTTTGAGATCTCTCACTTCTTTTTTAGTTGTCTCTATTTCATCCTGCATTTTGCTAATTCTGTCTTCAGCCTCATTTATTCTATTTTCTCTCCCCTCTACTATTTTCTGGAGTTCATCTATTTTGTTACCTTCTTCTAATATTGGTTTAGCTTGTTAAGCTAGTTGTGTTCTTAGCTAAGCTATTTCATCTTTCACCTCTCTAATAGCCCTGAGAAAATTAGTGTTTTCTTCCAGAGTCTCATTTGTTGTTTCTGCATTTCTGATTACAATTCTTTCAAACTCTTTACTCACTCCTGTGATTATTTCTTTAACAAGTGTTTGGATGTTGACCTCATTATTTTGTAGTTCAACCTTTGGGGCACTTTTAGCTGGACTCTTGTACAGGTTCATTTCTCCAGTATTTCGTCTTGTTGGTTTAACCATTCTATATAGTATGTTATGAGGTCCCTTTCTCAGTGCTTTACAAATTACTGATCACTCTTGCTTGGATTGACTTGTGTCTAGGTAAGGTAATTAAAGAGTTCACAGTTGTGGAAATTAACAGTTGTTTTAATATATTTCAATCCCTGAGTTGGAGCACAGAGGCTGTTTAAAAGCTTCTTTTGTTCTTTTTCTTCCCTGTAGGTTATGGGAGCCGGGGGGCTTTTAAACTATAAGTAGGCTTCTTAGCTTAATCACTCACTTCTGATCAAGATATAAAGTAGGATGGGGGAGAGATAGCACAGTGGTTATGCAAAGAGACTCTCACACCCCAAGGACCCAAATCTCCAGGCTCAATTCAGCTTCTCTGACAAGCCTGGGCAGCACTGCTGGACCCTGTGAGTTTCTAAACAAGTCACGTTTATAATCTGTAGGTTCTCAGGCACTTATTCACTAGGTACTCATCAGGAGAACAATGTGGGAAGACTCCACTATACAGCCCCACTGCAAGGCCACCAAGGTGTAGCTCTTCTCCTGAGTTTCCTGGTAAGTTCTTTGTTCTTAGATATCAGCATAGGGCCTCCCCACTGCTGCTCCAGCCTATGAGGGCAGTAGCAATGGAGACTCACAGTTGTATTTGGTGAGTCTTAAGGGAGTCTTCTCCTCTCTTCAGCAGTCTTTTTGTTGGAAAAACAGACTGGAGGTGGTGCCTCAAGTGGTAAATTTCTGGACTGTTACCAGCCACACATGGTTCCTCCTTGTCCAAGAGCCACACATGTTTGCACTCACTGGTAGTTTGATAGGTTCCTGAAGTTGCTCTAGTACTACCTTGTTGTGGTCCCAAGTGGTGTCCTTTGGTATTCCTAGGTGACCTGGGAGAGGAGAGGAGAGAAACACAGCTGCTGCTGCTCTGTAGACACATCTCTGGAAGTCCTATTTATTAACTATCTGTCTATATTTACACATGTATATTCCCCCATTTTTTCAATGGTCCTACCTTTATTTCTTATCTAAGTCACCCATCCATCTATTACTACTTTTTAAGTGTCTTTCCTTTTTTCCTCTTTTCTCTCAGATAAAAGAAATAAGAAATAATTCCTGGTTTCCTTGGTGTTTTCCAGATTTGCTTCTCTTTTAGTAGTGGTATAAAAACAAGATTCCTAGTGAGAAACTCTTTGTGTCCTGGTGAAATGGGGTTACAGAGACCTTTGGTTTACTTCACCAATCCCTTATGCCTCTAGGAGTGTGGAGTAAATTATTATTATTATTATCATTTTTGGTGGGGGGCGATGCAAAAGATAAGATGTCTGGCTTCTGTAATTACTTTTCCACAGAACATGAACCCATACCTCCAGCATGTTTTTTTTTTTACATAATGGGTTAGGGCTCTGTTAAGGTGAGGTTCCAAGAAGCATTGCTCATCTGCTCAGGGAAGTCAACATAGTATCATAGTAGCATCTGGAACTTAGTAGATGAAAGTAGGTCAGATGGAAAGCAAGGCAATATGTGTACTCAACAGGAACCATAAATTAGGAATAGAACAAATGTGTACCAAATGGGGCAAATATGCCAGTAGCAGCTAACAGTAACCCTATCAGGGGAATATTGGAGTTGTAGAAAGTAGGGATCATAAGGTGGAAGGAAGCTAGGAAGTCTATTTTGTATGTCCATAGGATTCCATGTCTTAATAATATTTGCTTGAGCTTCGTAGCTAACATTGGGGTGGACTAGAAATATCGTCATGGATAACTCTTGTACTTTCTGTGAATTTCTTTTTTTCTTTTTTTTTTTAATTTTTTATTTAAGAAAGGATTAGTGAACAAAAACATAAGGTAGGAGGGGTACAACTCCACACAATTCCCACCACCCAATCCCCATAACCCACCCCCTCCCATGGTAGCTATCCCATTCTCTAGCCCTCTGGGAGCATGGACCCAGGGTCGTTGAGGGTTGCAGAAGGTAGAAGGTCTGGCTTCTGTAATTGCTTCCCCACTGAACATGGGCATTGACTGGTCGGTCCATACCCCCAGTCTGCCTCTCTCTTTCCCTAGTAGGGTGTGTCTCTGGGGAAGCTGAGCTCCAGGACACATTGGTGGGGTCTTCAATCCAGGGAAGCCTAGCCAGCATCCTGGTGGCATCTGGAACCTGGTGATTGAAAAGAGAGTTAACATATGAAGCCAAACAATTTGTTGAGCAATCCTGGATCCCAAGCTTGGAATAGTGGAGAGGAAGTGTTAGGGAGGTACTCACTGCAAACTCTAGTGTAATCCTGCTTTCAGGTATGTATTTTGCAGTAGTTTATGGATATGTGTGCACATAAGCTCTCTCTCACAGAAACTGGTGTATATCTAGGTTATGGGACTTTGTTAGAAAGTGAACTACCTGAGATGAAATTAGAGTGTACTATAAAAGGAAAGGTCTCACCCGAGTAATGAAGCTGAAGGGTTGTCATTTCACACGTGAAGTCTCTGGATACAGTCTGAGGTGAAGCATGTTGAGATGGCAATCGTTGCTTTGGTTAGGTTGTGATCGGCGGATGCAATATTATTTGGTTTGGATTGGGAGATGCATACGGGAAAGTGGGCCCTATCCAAGGGTGCCAGGACTGGGGGAAGTAGGGGCTCTATAGTGAAGATGTGAGGTTCCTGCTGTCTTAGGGTTCAAAAAGACAATCAATAGTTATTATTATTATTATCACATTATTTGTTAATTGGGTTAACTTTGAAAAGTCCCTTTGTTATGGTTTGCTGTACAGTACCCAGTATCTTGTATATAGCTGTGCTATTGGAAGCTTCTAATCTACTTGGTCTAGGCTTTTGAGAGAGTCCGCATATCAAATACGTAGCCTATATATTAAAAAGATTCAGTTTGTCTTTTGAGAAACTTTGAGACATACAATTGATTTCCCCCTCTCATATTAATTAACTACTGATTTATATGTCTACATTTTGCTAGGAGTGTACATAAACACCATTCCCACCACCAAAGGACTGTGACCCATCCCTCCCGCCCACTCCCACCCCCCACTGGCCCAGGAAGCTACATGTCTACCCCTGGGTTTTTACTTTGGTGCCCTACTTACAATTTGATCAGGTCCTGCTTTTAGTTTCCCTTTCAGATCTTCTTACTCAAATTCTGTTGATGAGTGGGATCATCCCATACTCATCTTTATCTTTCTGACTTAGTTCACTTAACATAATTCCTTCTAGCTCTGTCCAAGATGGGTCAGAGAAGGTGGGTTCATTGTTCTTGATAGCTGCATAGTATTCCATTGTGTATATATACCACAGTGTTCTCAGCCACTCATCTGGTGTTGGGCACCTGGGTTGCTTCCAGGTTTTAGCTATTATGAATTGTGCTGCTATGAACATAGGAGTACACACCTCTTTTTGGTTGGGTGTTATGGAGTCCTTGGGGTATAACCCCAGGAGAGGAATTACTGGGTCATATGGAAGGTCCATGTCTAGCCTTCTGAGAGTTTTCCAGACTGCTCTCCACAGAGGCGGTACCAATTTACATTCCCACCAGCAATGGAAAAGGGTTCCTCTGTCCCCACATCCTCTCCAGCATTTGTTGCTGCTGTCCTTTTTGATGTATGCCATTCTTACAGGAGTGAGGTGGTATCTTAGTGTTGTCTTAATTTGCATTTCTCTGACAATCAGAGACCTAGAGCAGTTTTTCATATGTTTGTTAGCCTTTTGGATCTCCTCTGTGGTGAATGTTTTGTTCATTTCCTCTGCCCATTTTTGGATGGGGTCATTTGCTTTTTTGCGGCTATGTTTGCTGAGCTCTTTATATATTTTGGTGATTACTTTCTTGTCTGATGTCTGGCATGTGAAGATCTTCTCCCATTCTGGGAGGGGTCTCTCTGTTTAATAGTTTCTTTGGATGTGCAGAAGCTTTTCAATTTGATGTAGTCCCATTGGTTTGTTTCTGCTTTGGTCTTCATTGCAATTGGGTTTGATTCATCAAAGATGTCCTTGAGATGTATGTGGGAAAGTGTTTTACCAATGTTTTCCTCTAAGTATTTGATCGTTTCTGGTCTGACATCTAGGTCTTTGATCCATTTGGAGTTGATTTTTGTTTCTGGTGAGATAAAGTGGTTCGATTTCATTCTTCTGCATGTTACAACCCTGTTTTCCCAGCACCATTTATTGAAGAGAGCCTCCTTTTTCCATTTAATACTTTGGGCCCCCTTATCAAAGATTAGATGCCCATAGGTGTTGGGATTTACTTCTGGACTTTCAATTCTGTTCCACTGGTCTGTATGCCTATTTTTGTTCCATTACCATGCTGTTTTGATGATGATGGCTTTATAATATAGTTTAAGGTCTGGGAGTGTGATGCCTCCATTTCTGTTTCTTTTCCTTAAGATGGTTTTGGCAATTCTAGGTGTTTTCAGGTTCCAGATAAATGACTGTAGTGTTTGTTCTATTCTCTTAAAAAAGCCTGGTGGAACTTTGATGGGTATTGCATATAATTTGCATATGGCTCTGGGGAGAATATTCATTTTGATGATATTTATTCTTCCAATCCATGAGCATGGGATATCTTTCCATTTCTTGGTATCAGTTTCTATCTCCTTGAGTAGCGACTCATAGTTTTCAGCATACAAGTCTTTCACTTCTTTGGTCAACTTTATTCCTAGGTATTTGATTGATTTTGCTGAAACAGTAAATGGGAGTGATTTCTGGATGTCTTCTTCTTCAGATTTAGTGTTTGCATAAAGAAATGCCACTGATTTTTGTACATTGATTTTGTAGCCTGATACCTTCCTATATTGCCTAACAACTTCCAGTAATTTTCTACTGGATTCTTTAGGTCTTTCTATGTATACTATCATATCATCTGCAAATAGTGAGAGCTTGACTTCTTCCCTTCCAATCTGTATCCCTTTGATTTCTTTCTCTTGCCTGATTGCTATGGCAAGAACTTCCAATACTATGTTGAAGAGTAACGGTGACAGTGGACAGCCCTGTCTAGTCCCCGATCTGAGGGGGAATGCTTTCAGCTTCTGTCCATTGAGTATGATGTTGGCTGTAGGTTTGACTCCACTATCTTGAGGAATTTCCCATCTATTCCCATTTTTTGTACAGTTTTGAGCATGAATGGGTGTTGAGTTTTGTCAAAGGCTTTCTCTGCATCTATTGAGATAATCATGTGGTTTTTGGCTTTGCTTTTATTGATGTGATGAATGACATTGATTGATTTACGGATGTTGAACCATCCTTGCATTCCTGGGATGAATCCCACTTGGTCATGATGAACAATCTTTTTGATGTGTTGCTGTATCCGGTTGGCCAAGATCTTGTTTAATATTTTGGCATCTATGTTCATCAGAGATATTGGTCTGTAGTTTTCCTTCTTTGTTCTGTCCCTATCAGCTTTTGGTATCAGGGTGATGTTGGCTTCATAAAAGGTGGAAGGGAGTATTCCTGTTTCTTCAATCTTATGGAATAGCTTAAGAAGTATGGGTATTAACTGTTTCCTGAAAGTTTTGTAGAATTCGTTTGTGAAGCCATCTGGTCCAGGACTTTTGTTGTTGGGGAGATTCTTAATAACGGTTTCAATTTCTTTGTCTGTGATTGGTGCATTTAGATTTTGTAGTTCTTCTTGGTTCAGTTTTGGAAGTGCATAGGTTTCTAGGAATTGTTCCATTTCTTCCAGATTCTCTAGCTTGGTGGCATATAGTTCTTTATAGAAGTTTCGCAGAATTCTCTGGATTTCTGTGGTGTCAGTTGTGATATCTCCTGTATCGTTTACAATTCTATTAATTTGAGTCTTCTCTCTTTTTTGTTTGGTGAGTATGGCTAGGTATTTGTCAATTTTGTTTAATCTTTCAAAGAACCAACATTTGGCTTCTTTGATCTTTTGTATGGTTCTTTTATTTTCGATGTTGTTTATTTCTGCTCTAACTTTAGTGATTTCTGTCCTTCTGGTTGCTTTAGGGTTCCTTTGTTCCTCTTCCTCTAAGTCCTTGAGGTGTGTAGTAAGGTCGTTCATTTGGGCTTCTTCTTGGTGTTTAATATGTGATTGTATGGCTATAAGTTTCCCTCTCAGTACTGATTTCGCTGTGTCCCAAATATTTTGATAGGTTGTGTCTTCATTTTCATTAGTTTCCAGGAACATTTGAATTTCCTGTTTGAGTGAGTCTCTGACCCAGTGGTTCTTAAGGAGCATGTTGTTTAGTTTCCAAATTCTATGTCTTTTAATAATTTTCCGTTTGTTGTTAAAAGTTAGTTTTACTCCACTGTGGTCTGAGAAGATACTTGGGATGATTTCAATGCTCTTGAATTTATTGATGCTGTCTTTGTGGCCTAACATGTGGTCTATCCTTGAGTATGTGTTGTGTGGATTTGAAAATAAGGTGTATTCTAGTTTTTTGGGGTGGAGGAGTCTGAAAATGTCCAAGAGGTCTAGTCTGTCAATCTCTTCATTCAATTCTCTTGTATCTTTATTGGTTCTCTGCTTTGTTGATCTGTCTAAGTGTGAGAACGGGGTATTGAAGTCTCCCACTATTATTGTATTACTATTGATGTATTTTTGAAATTCTTTCAATAGGTGTTTAATGTATTTAGATGGTCCCTCGTTGGGTGCATAGATGTTAATAATTGTTAAGTCTTCTTGGCTGATTGATCCTCTAATCATTATGTAATGTCCTTGCCTATCTTTTATTACTTTATTTAATTTAAAATCTATCGTGTCTGAGATGAGAATGGCTGTTCCTGCCCTTTTTTGTGGACCGTTAACCTGTATGATAGTTTTCCATCCTTTCACTTTAAGTCTGTGTTTATCTTGTTGTGACAGATGGGATTCTTGCAAGCAGCATATGGTTGGGTTATGTTTTCTGATCCATCCCCCCACCCTGTGCCTTTTGTACGGGTGAGTTTAAGCCATTGACATTTATTGATATTATGGATTTAATGTATTGTAGTGCCATTGTTCTAAAAAACAATTTGTTTACTCTGATATATTGCAAGTATTATAGTGATGTTCTTGTTTATAAGAGGTCTTTTAATACCTCTTTCAGGGCCGGCTTGGTGATAGTTGCCTCCTTTAACTGTTGTTTGTCTAAGAAGGTTTTGATCCCTCCATCTAGCTTGAATGAAAGTCTAGCAGGATATATTATCCTTGGTTGAAACCCTTTTTCATTCAGGGCTCGATAGATATCTTGCCACTCCCTTCTGGCTTTTAGAGTTTGAGTTGAGAAATCTGCAGATAGTCTTATGGGTTTTCCCCTGTATGTGACTTTTTGTTTCTCTCTTGCAGCCTTTAGGAGCCTTTCTTTATCCTTACTTCTTCTCAGTGTGACTATGATGTGTCTTGGTGTCTTCAGGTCTGGGTTGATTCTGTTTGGTACTCTCTGGGCCTCTTGCACCTTGATATCCTTTCTGTTATTCAGATCTGGGAAGTTTTCTTGTATTATTTCCTCTAGAATGTTTTCTTCCCCTTCCTCTCTTTCTTCCTCTGGCAGGCCAATTATTCGAATGTTACTTCTTTTGAGATCATACCATATGTCTCTGTTGTTGTTTTCAGTGTCTCTCAATCTCTTTTTAAGCTCTTTCACCTCTTTCTTAGTTTTCTCTAACTCATCCTCTGTCAGACTAATTCTGTTTTCTGCTTCTGTTAGTCTGCTCTCCCTTGCTCAGCTTCTTTCTTCATTACAGCTATTTCAGCTTTCAGTTCTCTAATTTCCTCAAGATAATCAGTATTTTCCTTGGGGGTCTCAACTGTTGTTTCCCTAATACTGCCATTCCTTTCCTCCAATGTTGTTTTCATTTCTGTGATTAATAAGTTTATTATTGCTTGCATACTTTTCTTATCTATGGTTACTTCTGACCCATTTGTGGTTTCTTCTGGGCTCTTGTCTTCATTCATTGGGGTAGCAGTTTTATTTGTTTTTAATCTACCCATTTTTTTTTTATGTGTTTCTCTCTTTTTTTTTATGCTCTGTTGTTCCTCAGTTGTTGTGTTTTGAGCACAAGTAGCACTGTACTAAATACCTTTATGACAATTGCACTCACCAACCTCCGGAATAACAGTAGCAACTGAAGTAAGTATTGAAGGAGTTTAATCGTTACCAGTTAGCCAAACAATTTCTCCAGTCTGTGAAAAAATAGTAACCAAATCCCAGTGAAGAAAGAGAAAAGAAAGAGAGGATAGCAAGAATAGACAGTTATGCAAATCTACTATCCAGTGTATATTCTAGGGGTAACAAGAGTGTAAAGGGAACTAGAGCAGAGATACACGCATAGAGAGTCCACTCTGGGTCAGATTTCTTCCCCAAAGTAATTCACAAATTCAGAAAGGCAAAGAAGAAAGACGTGTATGACAAGATTAATAAAAAAAAAGATAGAGAGATATAAGAGAGAGAAAAGGGAGAAGATAAGAAGAAGAGTTGTAATTAAAGAGCAGTGCGAGGAACTTCCCAAATGTGTATCAGTGAATTTAAAAAAAAAAAAAACACACACCCTGTTTGGTGGTATGGGGTATCCTGCTAGTAGCTGGTCCCAGGCACTGCTTATGGGGGGGGGGGGGGGCGGGAAGGATGTATGCTTGAAAATTAAAAGGAAGAAAAAAGAATTTTTTCCCCAACTCTAATTCTTAACCCAAATTAAGTTATAGACACCTCCTTGTTGTTACCGCTATGGCCCCTTGTTGGCTGGCCTGCTAAAGGCAGAAAATCCTATTGTTTACAAGAGATGTGTCCGGAGCTCCAAGGCTAGCTGCTTCTCAGTCCGCCATCTTCCGGGAAAGTGCTCTCTCTGGGTCCTCTGCCCGCCGTGCTCTGCAACCGGCGGAGGAGCCGCCTTCCTGGGCTGGCAGAGGACAATGCCCGGCGCACTCGCCTTGCCCTGCGCCGCCTGGGAATTCTGGAGCCCTGCTAGTCCGTGTCACCTTTACTCTAATTCTTAACCCAAATTAAATTGTAATCACTTCTTTGGTGTCACCCCTTATTGACTGGCCTGCTAAAGGCAGAAAATCCTACCGTTGCCGACGATGCGATCAGAGCACTCGCTGTTAGCGACTTCTCAGGCCGCCATCTTCCTAACTCCTCTGTTTTTTTTTTTTTTATTGTTGTAGTTATTATTGTTGTTGTCGTTTTTGGATAGGACAGAGAGAAATGGAGAGAGGAGCGGAAGACAGAGAGGAGGAGAGAAAGATAGATACCTGCAGACCTGCTTCACCGCCTGTGAAGCGACTCCCCTGCAGGTGGGGAGCCGGGGTTCGAACCGGGATCCTTATGCTGGTCCTTGTGCTTTGCGCCACCTGTGCTTAACCCGCTGCACTACAGCCCAACTCCCACTTTCTGTGAATTTCTATTCCTTGTTTTGTACTGTCATCACCATAAGTATAATAAATAACATTTTATATCTTTAAAAGTCTAGTTTTAAGTTAGTCTTAATTAACTAACATTTTATAGAATCACTCTGTCCATTAACCATGTCCACTTAATTTTATTATTCTTTCCTGTTTTCAGTGTGTTCTTAGTTCTAGTCTCTTGCTTAGAACATGTATTCTTTACTTCTTATTTAAAATTTAAATTTAAGCTACACAAGCCAGAAGCAACTAAAATTAAGGAAAATATCTAAAAATTAGCTGATGCATTAGTTACAGGAGTGAGAAAAGCTTTGGAAGGAAATACTTACAGAAATAAGGAAATAACAAATGAGGTCCTGAAATAACACACAAACTGTCTTGAAGTAATCAGAGAAATGAAAGGTGAAATAGCTGAGCTAAAAGGCCAGTTAGCAGAGCAAGTTAATATTGTAACTGAATAAGATAAAAAAAAAGTGAAGAATGAAGCTGAGGAAGGAAAAGCAGAATAACAGAACAGAAAACAGAATTAGCCAGACTGAAGATGAATTAGAAAAACTGACAAAGAAGTAAAAGAGCTAATAAAAGAGGATGAGAGACCCTGAAAATGGTAATACTCCTAGCCCACTTGCTATAGCCCACTTGCTAGCTATTGGCCTCAACCAAAAATTATTAAAATCATGAGTCCCTTGGAATATACCTAAAATAGACTTCCTAGATCCTTCTAACATGAAGACCCCCAAAATTTCATCTACTATACTCTTTTATCTTTCAGTTACTGATTATTAAACAGTTTGTTCTGTTTTATATCTTAATATTTTGCAGCCACCAAGATGCAGATAGTACCATGACGCCAAAGTGACTTCTAGTGAGACAGCAGAAACAGTCTGAACCAGATATGCAGCCTAAAACTAAAGTCAAAAAACAGTTCATTGGTGTTTTAACCAATGGAACTGTAAAATCACTGAGGTCAGTCTTTGCATTGCTCATATGTCATCTATATTGACCTATATTTATATATTTGACAAAATATATTAATATACTTAATATATTCCAGCCCTAGGACTCACATGATGCTGAGATGACATATTACAATGTACAAAGACTTGAGTTCAAGCATCCAGTCCCCATCTACAAGTCGAAGCATCACAATTAGGGACACAGTTATTGCAGGTATATTGTTGTCTTTCTCCTCTATCTTCCTCTTTCCTCTCAATTTCTTTCTGCCCAATAAAATAAAAAAAAAGGAAGAAGGAAAGAAGGAAGGAAGGAAGGAAGGAAGGAAGGAAGGAAAGAAGGAAGGAAAGAAATAAAAAATGGCTGCCATGAGTGGTCAATTTGTGGTACAAACATCAAGCAGCAGTCATAACCCTGGTAGAAAGTAAATAAATAAGATATATAACAATCTAGAATCTGTCACACTTTTCTCAACCTGGTCACAAATTCATTTTTACCATTGACATAATATAGTGTCTTAAGATGAATACTGAATTGGGTGACAGGGGACAGTACACCCAGTCTTAGGACTGACTTGATTTAAAGGGTGCTTTGCCTAGTATAGTGAACTCATATATTTGCTCTGTGAAATTCAGTTTTCTCACTTGAAAGATAAGAACTTTCAGTGTGAATGCTTACCTTTTTTATTTTTATTATCTCTATTTATTTGAGACAGCCAAAAATAGAGAGGGGAGGAATGATAGAGAAAGAAAGAGACAGAGATGGAGACAGACACCAGCAACACTGCTTTACCTCTTGAAAAGCTTTCCCCCTCCAGGTGGGGACAGGGGCTCAAACTTAGGTCCTTGTGCATTGTAACACATGCTCAACCATGTGTGCCACCAGATAGCCCCTGAATGTATATCTTTCTTTTGTTCAAAAATCCCATGAACTTTGAAACTTTCCATCCTAATCTATATCTTAGTGCATCCTCCATTTAGGTTGCTTAAATTATTTGTAGCCTTTGTTCATACAACATAGTAGTTATCAAACGCATATAGAGAACCCAAATGTTGAAACTGCAAATATAGCTGAGAAACTCTGGCATTATTCCTTCTATATCATCCACTGAGTAAGATGAAAAATAGAGGGTATTTTTAAAAGGTTAATTGTATCCAGGGAACTTTTAAAAAATAAGTAACTCATTGTCTTCATCAACAATACAATAATCAACCAGAAATCAGAACCCCTTGTTTTTAATTCCTTTGCAATCCATTGTAATGAGCACAGACATAGAAATAACCAGATTTTAGTATATGGGTTACTGCATAACACTGATGATCATTGAAAATCACCCTTATGATAAGGCAACAGAGGTTGAAATCTTAATAAAATAATATTAAATAAAATAAAAAAGAAGAAAAAGACCTACTGCACATTTCTAACATTTTAGGAAACTCGTCACGCAACAGCCTGGAATATTTTCCCTGGATTTTTATTATACTTCAGAATTGATTAAAAGAAATAAATGGGGAGTCCGGCGGTAAGGCAGCGGGTTAAGCACACGTGGCGCAAAGTGCAAGGACCAGCATAAGGATCTGATCCAGGTTGGAGCCCCAGGCTTCCCACCTGCTGGGGAGTCGCTTCACAGGCTGTGAAGCAGGTCTGCAGGTGTCTATCTTTCTCTCCCCCTCTCTGTCTTCCCCTCCTCTCTCCATTTCTCTCTGTCCTATCCAACAATAATACAACCATAAAACAACAAGGGCAACAAAAAGGAATAAAGAAATAAAATAAAATGATGTTTAAAAAAATGAATGGATCTAAGTAGCAGGTTTAAGTCATTATTTGTATTATTATTGTTTTTCTTGTGCGAGAAATTGGTTGGCAGGGGGCCAGAAGGTGGCTCAGATGGTTAAGCACATGCATTACAATGCGCAAAGACCCAGGTTAAAAACCCAGGTCCCCACTTGCTGGAGGAAAGCTTCACAAGTGGTGAAACAGGGCTGCAGGGCTCTCCCTCTCCCTCTCCGATCTCCCTCTCCCTCTGCCTCTCCTTCTCCTTCTTCCTCTCCTTCTCCCTCTCCCTCTCAATTTCTAGCTGTCTCCATCCAATAAATAAAATAATTTAAAAAATTAAGAAAAAGAAATTGATTGGCAGAAATTATCTGGAATAAATACAATCTGAAATTTGAAATATTTTGTTTCATAAAACCAGAAAATGCTTTTGTTGATTCAGCTCAATAAGTTATGTTCCCTGTTACCAACTCATATTTCTAAACAAGATTATATGAAATAAAACCTTACTGTACAGCCACCTTTGGAGTGCAGGAAGCACAATATTGAGATGGAAAATCCATCCAGAGCCTCTAGGCAGTGATTTACTTCAGCAACATAAGAAGCTATTCTAGTCTTCCTTTGTGTATGTTGTCATCATTATAGGATACAGAATTAAAATAGTGCTTATTTGCACAGAGCTGTGGAACTAAAGATCAGTTTTCAGTATTATGTGTTAAAGTAGATATTAAAGGACAAGTTCAACATACGAAGAAAAAGCACTGTGCAGTCTGTCAAATGCAAGTCTGTTTAAATTCTAAGTGACCCCTTTGTTCCTGAATTTGCCAATCCACATGATGCTGTGATTCAATTTTATAAGTTCAGTTTAAATACTACCATGATGCAACATTAAGCCTGACATTTTTAATTACTGATAGTTCTAAGACAAATAATTCAGAGTTACCTTTTACAACTTCCAAGGAAAATTTATTCCTCATTAATTTTTTTAAATAAATCCAGCACAAAAATTGAACATATACACACAATTCAAACAGCTTTATCCCCCGCTTAAGAAGCAAGTAATTACCAGGACTTTTAAAATATAGTGCAAGTCAAAAGGACAAGTTCACATTTATCAAGATCTTTTGCTAAACATGAAGAAAACCAGGAAGCAAAGCAAAATCATGGGAGTTTCATTTCATGTTTAAAATTTATCAAATAAATAAATAAACACATAAATAACTTCTACTGTGCCTAAATTTCTAATTACAATGACAGAAGCTAGGATTCCATTTTGGTTAATTTACACTTGACTAATTAGAACCTCAAATCTTAATCTGCAATATTTCACAATTAGTCAACAATTTGCTTGGCTTTATATATTAACTAGTTTTTCAGCCACCAGATTGCAGATGCTAACATGATGCCAACTGGACTTCCATGGGCAGACACTCCCACCAATGTGTCCAGGAGCCCTGCTTCCCCAGAGCCCTGCCCCACTAGGGAAAAAGAGAGACAGGCTGGGAGTATGGATCAACCTGCCAATGCCCATGTTCAGTGGGGAAAATAATAGAAGCCAGACTTCCCACATTCTGCACCTCATAATGACCCTGGGTCCATACCCTCAGAGGATTAAAGAACAGGCAAACTATCAGACGAGGGGATAGGATACAAATTTCTGGTGGTGGGAATTGTGTGAAGTTGTACCCCTTTTATCCTATGGTTTTGTCAGTATTTGCTTTTTATAAATAAAAATTTTTAAAAATAACACTAAGCTATACATATTTTAATATAAAAATAGGAATCATGTGTATATATTCTATTTTCTGAAATTATTAACTATACTATATTTAGATATAGGGTTATCGATACTTTATTTCAGGGAATACTTTTATTTATATTTGCCAAATAAAAATGCTATATTTTAGATGGTTACAGAAATTGTTCAAGGTGCCAAAGACATGAGTGAAATTCTCAAGGCTTGGTCCAGGGTTATATTTATTAACATTTCTTTTTTCTATCAATTAGACTATGTCTTATATATTTAGAACAATCCTACTATCAATAAGATAATGTCTGACGCCAAAATGCATACTCTTACCAATTAGACAGTTACTTTAATATTTATAAAAAATAGTAGAAAGGTATGTTTTTTTTTGCCTGCAGTATAAACCATCTTTTCATTTTATTATCTAAAAATAAACTCACATATTTTTATTTGAATATATGATCATGGCTTTAAATTGGTCCATCATATTCACTTATTTCACTGTCCAATCTCAGTGATCAAACACTCATATAAACACAGCTGTAAGGTTTAAAAATAAATTTTACAGATAGTTCTGATTCCTTTCACTGAATTCTTCCACCTCAGTACCTCAGGCTGCTATTCTCAGTTTAATGGATTTAAGTGCATTACAAATAAATCCAGATTGTGCACTAATACAAAGTAGGTGTGTATGAGTTTACTGAGGTCATATAATAAAGCTTATATATTATATTAATGTTGACTAAAAGTAGTAATGCAAAACAACAGTAATTTTACAACATACGAACTTTTGAAAACAAACACATATACACACACACAAACTGCCTCTAAGACTGTGAGAATTGTGGTTATTATTGGGAGTTCGGGGACATAGAGTTTGGTGTTGAGTGTGGTGTGGAACTGTATTCTAACCTTACAACTTTTTAAACCATTATTAAATCACTAGTTTAAAATATTAAAAATCTATAAGCTGTCAGGTGATAGTACAGCTGGCTAAGCACACATGAGGAACACAAGGACAGGAGTAAGGATCCCGGTTTTAGCCTGGGCTCCTTACCCCTGCAGGAGGCTTGTTTTGCAAGTGCTGAAGCAGGTCTGCAGCTGTCTATCTTTCTCTCCCTCTCTCTGACTTCTCCTCCTCGCTCAATTTCTCTCTGTCCTATCCAACAACAACAACAACAAGGGCAATAAAATGGAAACAATGGCCTCCAGGAGCAGTGGATGTGTAGTGTAGGCACCAAGCCCCATCGACAACCCTCAATTTAATATATACATATATATATACACACAAACTCCAGTTAACAGAAGAAAAATCATTTAACAGATATTTCCTTGTAGAAAGCAGGATGTGCTAAGTAGTAGAGAAGGAAAAGAAAATGTCAAATGTCTCTCCTTGCCAATCAAACTGTATAATTCACAGGACTAACAACTTTACAACCTTCCTCTTTTCATTTGACTGCTAATTGGATTTAATGGTTTAGGGCAAAACTTACTTTTTTTTCCACTAGAGTTTATTAGCATTGATGTTCAATAATGTACTACCATGAAAACTGTGATGTAGAATATGCTAATAATTACCTGATAGATATTATAAACTTTATATTTGTAATCTTTACACTGCTTAGTTTGTACCAACATGAGAAGCTAGCAATTATAATTTGAGCTTTTGGATTTCCATTAACTAGTGTCCTGTCAGTGCTGTATCAGCCTACTTCTGCCTGGAAAGGTGGTGTATGAGCCTTATTTCACAGTTCTTACTTTTAGAAATGAATAGGCTTATAAGTATCCTTAAATTCTTAGTGCAACCAGAAGCATCCTGTAGTCAACATCATAAACTGATTTATTTTATTAAAGTCTTTGTTCATCACTGTATATGAGGCTTTTTCTTTTCAGTGAATTTCCTGTAGTGACAATACTTGTGCCCCTTATGTGTAAAAGCTAATGAAGTGAAGGAACACATAATCAAAACATTCTAAATACTCTATTTGTGTTTATTTTGTCATAAATTGGATATAATCTGTCAGGTGACCTTATTTTTTTGCCTGATAGAAAAAGATGAAAGATAGAGAGAAAGATAGGGAAGGAAAGAGGAAAAGAAGGGGGAAAAGCATAATAGTATCAAAATATCCCTCTAGTGTGATGATTGAGGCAGGTTTCAAATCTGAGTCCTGCATATGGCAAAGTAGACACACTATCCAAGTAAATTATTTTGACAATACAAAAATTTAATTTTAAAATGAGATTTAATATTCTATAAGTCTCTGAAAAAATTCTTTTTAAGTGTGGTATCCCATTTGTAGAGAAGATTCTTTGTCCAGGTTGCAGAAGTGTTGACTAGTCTATAAAGAATCACTGAACAGTAAAAATGAGTTCTTTGATCTAGCTTAAATACTTGGTGTAATTTTGGTTGTAAATATGATTCCTCAAAGGGTGAGCAATGAAGTTCCTTCTCAGTTTTTCTCTAGGTAAAAATGAAGTGAAGAAATAAAGTATATTTAGGACCAGATGTTGAAATATCTGGTTGAGCACACACATTAAAGTGTACAAGGACCAGGGTTCAAGTCCTAGATCTCCATCTGCAAGGTGAGACCTTCATGAATGGTGAAGCAATATTGCAGGTGTTTCTCCTCCTCTACTTCCCCTCCTTTTCTCTATATTTATACTTAAAAATAAATAAATAAATACTTTAAAAGACATTATTTTGTTTTTAATACCATAGTATGAAATTGTGTCATCTGTTTTATTGACCAGAGTAATATGCTTTAAAAAAAGTGATTTGCGAGGTGTGTGTGGAAGATGGCGCCCTGAGAAATCGCTAACAGCGAGTGCTCTGATAGCATCGTCGGCAACGGTAGGATTTTCTGCCTTTAGCAGGCCAGTCAATAAGGGGGGGGGCACCAAAGAAGTGATTACAGTTTAATTTGGGTTAACAATTAGAGCAAAGGTGACACGGACTAGCGGGGCGCCAGAATTCCCAGGCGGCGCCAAGCAAGGCGAGTGCGCCGGGCATTGTCCTCCGCCCGCCCGGGAAGGCGGCTCCTCCGCCAGTTGCAGAGCGTGGCGGGCAGAGGACCCGGAGAGTGCACTTTAGCTCGGGGGCTGCCTCTTGGGAGTCGCCAGGGTCCACCGCGACCCTGAGAGCAGATCCAAAGACTTTTTGTGTATAGCTCTCATTGGATCAAAGGACTTGGAGCTAGTTTTCATTTTTGAGAAATCCTTTAAAAAAGTCTGGAGGGCGGGGTTTCCCGGAAGATGAGCTCCGGACACATCTCTTGTAAACAATAGGATTTTCTGCCTTTAGCAGGCCAGCCAATAAGGGGCCATAACGGTCATACCAAGGATGTGTCTATAACTTAATTTGGGATAAGAATTAGAGTAGGGGGAGAAGTTCTTTTTTCTTCCTTTTAATTTTCAAGCATACATCCTTCCCGCCGCCCCCCCCCCCCCCCGTAAGCAGTGCCTGGGACCAGCTACTAGCAGGATACCCCATACCACCAAACAGGGTTTTTTTTTTTTTTTTTTTTTAATTCACTGATACACATTTGGGAAGTTCCTCGCACTGCTCTTTAATTACAACTCTTCTTCTTATCTTCTCCCTTTTCTCTCTCTTATCTCTCTCTATCTCTCTCTCTCTCTTTTTTTTTTTAATCTTGTCATACACTTCTTTCTTCTTTGCCTTTCTGAATTTGTGAATTACTTTGGGGAAGAAATCTGACCCAGAGTGGACTCTCGATGTGTCTATCTCTGCTCTAGTTCCCTTTACACTCTTGTTACCCTTAGAATATACACTGGAGAGTAGATTTGCATAACTGTCTATTCTTGCTATCCTCTCTTCCTTTTCTCTTTCTTCACTGGGATTTGGTTACTATTTCTTCACGGACTGGAGAAATTGTTTGGCTAACTGGTAACGATTAAACTCCTTCAATACTTACTTCAGTTGCTACTGTTATTCCGGAGGTTGGTGAGTGCAAGTGTCATAAAGGTATTTAGTACAGTGTTACTTGTGCTCAAAACACAACAACAGAGCATTAAAAAAAAAAAAGAGAGAAACACATAAATTAAAAAAAAATGGGTAGATTAAAAAAAAATAAAACTGCTACCCAATGAATGAAGACAAGAGCCCAGAAGAAACCACAAATCAGTCAGAAGTAACCATAGATAAGAAAAGTATGCAAGCAATAATAAACTTATTAATCACAGAAATGAAAACAACATTGGAGGAAATGAATGGCAGTATTAGGGAAACAACAGTTGAGACCCCCAAGGAAAATACTGATTATCTTGAGACAATTAGAGAACTGAAAGCTGAAATAGCTGTAATGAAGAAAGAAGCTGAGGCAAGGGAAAGCAGACTAACAGAAGCAGAAAACAGAATTAGTCAGACAGAGGATGAGTTAGAGAAAACTAAGAAAGAGGTGAAAGAGCTTAAAAAGAGATTGAGAGACACTGAAAACAACAACAGAGACATATGGGATGATCTCAAAAGAAGTAACATTCGTATAATTGGCCTGCCAGAGGAAGAAAGAGAGGAAGGGGAAGCAAACTTTCTAGAGGAAATAATACAAGAAAATTTCCCAGACCTGAATAACAGAAAGGATATCAAGGTGCAAGAGGCCCAGAGAGTACCAAACAGAATCAACCCAGACCTGAAAACACCAAGACACATCATAGTCACAATGAGAAGAAGTAAGGATAAAGAAAGGATCCTAAAGGCTGCAAGAGAGAAACAAAAAGTCACATACAGGGGAAAACCCATAAGACTTTCTACAGATTTCTCAACTCAAACTCTAAAAGCCAGAAGGGAGTGGCAAGATATCTATCGAGCCCTGAATGAAAAAGGGTTTCAACCAAGGATTATATATCCTGCTAGACTTTCATTCAAGCTAGATGGAGGGATCAAAACCTTCTTAGACAAACAACAGTTAAAGGAGGCAACTATCACCAAGCCGGCCCTGAAAGAGGTACTAAAAGACCTCTTATAAACAAGAACATCACTATAATACTTGTAATATATCAGAGTAAACAAATTGTTTTTTAGAACAATGGCACTACAATACATTAAATCCATAATATCAATAAATGTCAATGGCTTAAACTCACCCATCAAAAGGCACAGGGTGGGGGGATGGATCAGAAAACATAACCCAACCATATGCTGCTTGCAAGAATCACATCTGTCACAACAAGATAAACACAGACTTAAAGTGAAAGGATGGAAAACTATCATACAGGCTAACGGTCCACAAAAAAGGGCAGGAACAGCCATTCTCATCTCAGACACGATAGATTTTAAATTAAATAAAGTAATAAAAGATAGGCAAGGACATTACATAATGATTAGAGGATCAATCAGCCAAGAAGACTTAACAATTATTAACATCTATGCACCCAACGAGGGACCATCTAAATACATTAAACACCTATTGAAAGAATTTCAAAAATACATCAATAGTAATACAATAATAGTGGGAGACTTCAATACCCCGTTCTCACACTTAGACAGATCAACAAAGCAGAGAACCAATAAAGATACAAGAGAATTGAATGAAGAGATTGACAGACTAGACCTCTTGGACATTTTCAGACTCCTCCACCCCAAAAAACTAGAATACACCTTATTTTCAAATCCACACAACACATACTCAAGGATAGACCACATGTTAGGCCACAAAGACAGCATCAATAAATTCAAGAGCATTGAAATCATCCCAAGTATCTTCTCAGACCACAGTGGAGTAAAACTAACTTTTAACAACAAACGGAAAATTATTAAAAGACATAGAATTTGGAAACTAAACAACATGCTCCTTAAGAACCATTGGGTCAGAGACTCACTCAAACAGGAAATTCAAATGTTCCTGGAAACTAATGAAAATGAAGACACAACCTATCAAAATATTTGGGACACAGCTAAAGCAGTACTGAGAGGGAAACTTATAGCTATACAATCACATATTAAACACCAAGAAGAAGCCCAAATGAGCGAACTTACTACACACCTCAAGGACTTAGAGGAAGAGGAACAAAGGAACCCTAAAGCAACCAGAAGGACAGAAATCACTAAAGTTACAGTAGAAATAAACAACATCGAAAATAAAAGAACCATACAAAAGATCAATGAAGCCAAATGTTGGTTCTTTGAAAGATTAAACAAAATTGACAAACCCCTAGCCAGACTCACCAAACAAAAAAGAGAGAAGACTCAAATTAATAGAATTGTAAACGATACAGGAGATATCACAACTGACACCACAGAAATCCAGAGAATTCTGCGAAACTTCTATAAAGAACTATATGCCACCAAGCTAGAGAATCTGGAAGAAATGGAACAATTCCTAGAAACCTATGCACTTCCAAAACTGAACCAAGAAGAACTACAAAATCTAAATGCACCAATCACAGACAAAGAAATTGAAACCGTTATTAAGAATCTCCCCAACAACAAAAGTCCTGGACCAGATGGCTTCACAAACGAATTCTACAAAACTTTCAGGAAACAGTTAATACCCATACTTCTTAAGCTATTCCATAAGATTGAAGAAACAGGAATACTCCCTTCCACCTTCTATGAAGCCAACATCACCCTGATACCAAAAGCTAATAGGGACAGAACAAAAAAGGAAAACTACAGACCAATATCTCTGATGAACATAGATGCCAAAATATTAAACAAGATCTTGGCCAACCGGATACAGCAACACATCAAAAAGATTGTTCATCATGACCAAGTGGGATTCATCCCAGGAATGCAAGGCTGGTTCAACATCCGTAAATCAATCAATGTCATTCATCACATCAATAAAAGCAAAGCCAAAAACCACATGATTATCTCAATAGATGCAGAGAAAGCCTTTGACAAAATCCAACACCCATTCATGCTCAAAACTGTACAAAAAATGGGAATAGATGGGAAATTCCTCAAGATAGTGGAGTCTATATATAGCAAACCTACAGCCAACATCATACTTAATGGAGAGAAGCTGAAAGCATTCCCCCTCAGATCAGGGACTAGACAGGGCTGCCCACTGTCACCGTTACTCTTCAACATAGTATTGGAAGTTCTTGCCATAGCAATCAGGCAAGAGAAAGAAATCAAAGGGATACAGATTGGAAGGGAAGAAGTCAAGCTCTCACTATTTGCAGATGATATGATAGTATACATAGAAAGACCTAAAGAATCCAGTAGAAAATTACTGGAAGTTGTTAGGCAATATAGGAAGGTATCAGGCTACAAAATCAATGTACAAAAATCAGTGGCATTTCTTTATGCAAACACTAAATCTGAAGAAGAAGACATCCAGAAATCACTCCCATTTACTGTTTCAGCAAAATCAATCAAATACCTAGGAATAAAGTTGACCAAAGAAATGAAAGACTTGTATGCTGAAAACTATGAGTCGCTACTCAAGGAGATAGAAACTGATACCAAGAAATGGAAAGATATCCCATGCTCATGGATTGGAAGAATAAATATCATCAAAATGACTATTCTCCCCAGAGCCATATACAAATTTAATGCAATACCCATCAAAATTCCACCAAGCTTCTTTAAGAGAATAGAACAAACACTAAAATCATTTATCTGGAACCTGAAAACACCTAGAATTGCCAAAACCATCCTAAGGAAAAGAAACAGAAATGGAGGCATCACACTCCCAGACCTTAAACTATATTATAAAGCCATCATCATCAAAACAGCATGGTACTGGAACAAAAATAGGCACACAGACCAGTGGAACAGAATTGAAAGCCCAGAAGTAAATCCCAACACCTATGGGCATCTAATCTTTGAAAAGGGGGCCCAAAAGATTAAATGGAAGAAGGAGGCTCTCTTCAATAAATGGTGCTGGGAAAACTGGGTTGAAACATGCAGAAGAATGAAATTGAACCACTTTATCTCACCAGAAACAAAAATCAACTCCAAATGGATCAAAGACCTAGATGTCAGACCAGAAACAATCAAATACTTAGAGGAAAACATTGGTAAAACACTTTCCCATCTACACCTCAAGGACATCTTTGATGAATCAAACCCAATTGCAAGGAAGACCAAAGCAGAAACAAACCAATGGGACTACATCAAATTGAAAAGCTTCTGCACATCCAAAGAAACTATTAAACAAACAGAGAGACCCCTCCCAGAATGGGAGAAGATCTTCACATGCCAGACATCAGACAAGAAACTAATCACCAAAATATATAAAGAGCTCAGCAAACTTAGCCGCAAAAAAGCAAATGACCCCATCCAAAAATGGGCAGAGGAAATGAACAAAACATTCACCACAGAGGAGATCCAAAAGGCTAACAAACATATGAAAAACTGCTCTAGGTCACTGATTGTCAGAGAATTGCAAATTAAGACAACACTAAGATACCACCTCACTCCTGTAAGAATGGCATACATCAGAAAGGACAGCAGCAACAAATGCTGGAGAGGATGTGGGGACAGAGGAACCCTTTTACATTGCTGGTGGGAATGTAAATTGGTACAGCCTCTGTGGAGAGCAGTCTGGAAAACTCTCAGAAGGCTAGACATGGACCTTCCATATGACCCAATAATTCCTCTCCTGGGGTTATACCCCAAGGACTCCATAACACTCAACCAAAAAGAGGTGTGTACTCCTATGTTCATAGCAGCACAATTCATAATAGCTAAAACCTGGAAGCAACCCAGGTGCCCAACAACAGATAAATGGCTGAGAAAGTTGTGGTATATATACACAATGGAATACTATGCAGCTATCAAGAACAATGAACCCACCTTCTCTGACCCATCTTGGACAGAGCTAGAAGGAATTATGTTAAGTGAACTAAGTCAGAAAGTTAAAGATGAGTATGGGATGATCCCACTCATCAACAGAAGCTGACTTAGAAGATCTGAAAGGGAAACTAAAAGCAGGACCTGATCAAATTGTAAGTAGGGCACCAAAGTAAAAACCCAGTGGTGAGGGGTAGACATGTAGCTTCCTGGGCCAGTGGGGGGTGGGAGTGGGCGGGAGGGATGGGTCACAGTCCTTTGGTGATGGGAATGGTGTTTATGTACACTCCTAGCAAAATGTAGACATATAAATCAGTAGTTAATTAATATGAGAGGGGGAAATCAATTGTATGTCTCAAAGGTTCTCAAAAGACAAACTGAATCTTTTTAATAGATAGGCTACGTATTTGATATGCGGACTCTCTCAAAAGCCTAGACCAAGTAGATTAGAAGCTTCCAATAGCACAGCTATATACAAGATACTGGGTACTGTACAGCAAACCATAACAAAGGGACTTTTCAAAGTTAACCCAATTAACAAATAATGTGATGATAATATTAACTATTGATTGTCTTTTTGAACCCTAAGACAGCAGGAACCTCACATCTTCACTGTAGAGCCCCTACTTCCCCCAGTCCTGGCACCCTTGGATAGGGCTCACTTTCCCGTATGCATCTCCCAATCCATACCAAATAGTATTGCATCCGCCGATCACAACCTAACCAAAGCAACGATTGCCATCTCAATATGCTTCACCTCAGAGTGTATCCAGAGACTTCACGTGTGGAATGACAACCCTTCAGCTTCATTACTTGGGTGAGACCTTTCCTTTTATAGTACACTCTAATTTCATCTCAGGTAGTTCACTTTCTAACAAAGTCCCATAACCTAGACATACAACAGTTTCTGTGAGAGAGAGCGTATGTGCACACGTATCCACAAACTACTGCAAAATATATACCTGAAAGCAGGATTACACTAGAGTTTGCAGTGAGTACCTCCCTAACACTTCCTCTCCACTATTCCAAACTTGGGATCCATGATTGCTCAACAAATTGTTTGGCTTTGTATGTTAACTCTCTTTTCAATCACCAGGTTCCAGATGCCACCTGGATGCTGGCTAGGCTTCCCTGGATTGAAGACCCCACCAATGTGTCCTGGAGCTCAGATTCCCCAGAGACACACCTTACTAGGGAAAGAGAGAGGCAGACTGGGAGTATGGACCGACCAGTCAACGCCCATGTTCAGCGGGGAAGCAATTACAGAAGCCAGACCCTCTACCTTCTGCAACCCTCAACGACCCTGGGTCTATGCTCCCAGAGGGCTAGAGAATGGGAAGGCTATCATGGGAGAGGGTGGGTTATGGGGATTGGGTGGTGGGAATTGTGTGGAGTTGTACCCCTCCTACCTTATGCCTTTGTTCACTAATCCTTTCTTAAATAAAAAATTAAAAAAAAAAAAAGTGATTTGCTTCATTAAGAAGATATAAACAATTGCTAAAACACTGAACACGATTCTAGCTAACCGGATACTTTAGTATATTAAAAATATTACATCATATCAGTGGGATTTATTGCATGGATGCAAGGAAGTTTCAGTGTACATAAATCAATCAAATTACTCACCTCATCAATAAAAGAAAAACCAAAAACTACATGGTTCTCTCAATAGATGCAAAGAAAACCTTTGACAAAATCCAACATCGATTTATAATCAAAACCGTACAAAAAATGGGAAAAGATAGAAAATTTCTTAGCCTAGTGGAGTCCATATACAACAAACCTACAGCCAGAATCATACTCAATGATGGGAAACTGGAAGCATTCACCCTAAGACCAGATACTAGAAAGGGCTGCCCAATATCACCTTTACTATTCAACATGGTGTTGAAAGTTCTTGCCATAGCAATCAGACAAGAGAAAGGAATTAAAAGGATACTGATTGGAAGAGAAGAAGTCAAACTGTCACTATTAGCAGATGATATGATTGTATACATAGAAAAACCTAAAGAATCCAGCAGGCTATCAGGCAATACAGTAAGGTGTCAGGCTACAAAATTAACATACAAAAGTCGATGACATTCCTTTATGCAAACAAAAAGTCAGAAGTCCAGAAATCAATCCCATGCACTATAGCAATGAAAACAATATAATATGTAGGAATAAGCTTTAAAAAAATGAAGTAAAAAATTTATACAGTGAAAACAATGAATCACTATTCAGAAAAATAGAAGAATATATTAAAAAGTAGAAAGATATTACATTTTCATGGACTGGAAGAATTAACATCATCAAAATGAATATTCTACCAGAGCCATATACAAATTTAATGTGAATCCATCAAGACCCTACCCAATATTTTAGGAGAAGAGAACAAAAGCTACTAACAGTTCTCTGGAACCAAACAATACCTAGAAGTTACTCAAACAATCTTGAGAACCAGTATGCCCCCATATTTCAAACTATATTATAGAATCAATGTGATCAAACCTGCCCGGTACTAGGATAAATATAGAAACACTGCAGCCTATGGAATAGAACTGAAATTCCAGAAATAAGCTCATATATATATATATATATATATATATATATATATATATTTTTTTTTTGACAAGGGGGTTCAAACTATTAAATGGGGAAAGGAGTGTATCTTCAACAAATGGTGTTGGAAAAATTTGGTTGAAACATGCAGAAGAGTGAAACTGAACTACTATATTTCACCAAACATAAAAGAAAATTTCATATGGATCAAGAACTTGGATGTTAGACAAGATACTATCTGAAAAATATTGGAAGACACAGAAGACAAAATAAAAAATAAACCCATGAGATTTTTATTAAATTGAAAAGTTTCTGCAATATATATATATATATATATATATATATATATATATATACATATATATCCAAAATAGAGACTCCTTACAGAATTGGAGAAAATATTGATATGCCATATATCAGAAAAAGGCTAATAACCAAAATATATGAAGAGCTCTCCAAAGCCAGCAATGAAAAATAAATGACCCCATCCTAACATGTGGTGAGGATATGAATAGAATATTCATCAAAGAAGAGATACAAAAGGCCAACAATAATATAAAAAAATAGTTGAAGATTGTCATAAGAATGCAAATAAAGAAAACAATGAGATACCACATAACTCCTGTGAAAATGTGATATATCAGAAATGATAGTAACAATAAATGGTCAGGAGGGGGTGGGGGGCAAAGGAACCTTCTTGCACTGCAGGTGGAGATGTAAATTGGTCCAAACACTATGGAAGGCAGTCTGATGAACTCTCACAAGTTTAAAAATGGATGTACCCTATGACTCTGCAATTCCTCTCCTGAGTATACATCCTAAAAACCAAACACATCCATCCAAAAATATTTGTGTATTCCTGTTGATAGCAGCACAATTTGTAATAGCCAAGACCTGGAAGCAATCCAGGTTTCCAACAAAAGATGAGTGGCTGAATAAGTAGTGATATATATATATATATATATATATATATATATATATATATATATATATATATATTCATATATATATATTCATATATATATATGAATACAGCTCAGCTATTAAAATGGTATATTGACCTTCTTCACTTCATCTTGGATGAATCTTGAAGGAATCATGTTAGGTAAGATAAACCAGGAAGAGAAGAATGAATATAGGATAATCTCACTCATAGACAGAATTTGAGAAATTAGAACAGATAGGGAAAAACAGAAAAGAATTTGCACTGGGTTTGCAGTGTTGCACCAAATAAAAGACTTAGGAAAGGTGGGTTTTCAGGTCTACCATAATGGGGTGGGAGTAGAGACACAGAACTTATGTGATGGGAATGGTGTTAAAATATATTTCTATTAACCTATAATCTTATAAATCACTATTTAGTCAATATGTCCAGAAAAAATAGGTGGAATAGTTCAAGTTCTTTAACTTTCTAGACTTCAGATCTATGTAAATATTCATTTAGTCTAACATTTAATATTTCAAGTTTGCAATTTATAAATTGATTGAATTCTGACACTTGGTTTAAAATGTCCTAACAGGGAGTCGGGCGGTAGCACAGTGGGTTAAGTGCAGGTAGTGCTAATCACAAGGACCAGTGTAAGGATCCTGGTTCGAGCCCCCGGCTCCCCACCTGCAGGGGAATCGCTTCACAAGCGGTGAAACAGGACTGCAGGTGTCTATCTTTCTCTCCCCTTCTTTGTCTTCCCCTCCTCTCTCCATTTCTCTCTGTCCTATCCAACAACAATGAGATCAACAGCAACTACAACAATAAAAAAAAACAACAAGGGCAACAAAAGGGAATAAATAAATAAATATTAAAAAAATAAATTAAATGTCCTAACAATTCTAAAAATAACTTTAAAAAATAGTAAGTTGCCTACAACCTTAGACCAAACAGATCAGAATCATCTGACGGTCCTCTCAGTTTTTAAGATTAGTTATTCATAGATAACATTAAATGACAGAATTAATGATGAGGTCAAGTATAGTAGTGTAAATCCAAAAAAAAAAGGGATTTTTTAAAAGAGTAAACTAAGCTTCCAGATAACTTGGTTATAATAATTAATTAACTATTGCCTTCTTTAAGTCTTATTTATCTTTATTTATTTGGTAGAGGCAGTCAGCAATTGAGAGGGAAGGGAAAGGTAAAGAAGAAAACAGAGAGACATCTGAAGTCTTGCTTCACCACTCACAAAGCTTTCCCTCTGCAGGTGGGGGCTGGGGACTTATATTACTTCTTAAAATCTAAGACTTCAAGGAAGTCTTATCTTTAATTTAAATCTTATCTTTAATTTAGAGCAGCAATGGTAGGGGCTACCTCACTCTCCAAAGCTAGGGTCACCCCAACATGCCACTCGAAGAAGACTGATCTTGAAATGATTACACCTAGATTGGTCCAGCTGAGACTAGGAACTGTGAACTGAGACTGACAGGAACTCAGAGGTTACATAGGCTCTTGTGCAATATATGTAAATATATATGGGCTTTTGGTCAGATCAATGGGATAAACAGTTAATGTATTTGTTTTCTCTGAGTTTAGTAGCTACTCTAGACCCTAATCCAACTTTATAGCCCATTCTCAACTCTGACACCATCTCCCACACAATATTTTTAGTCTCTTCCAAGGTGAGATATCAAGCTCAGGCAAAAATTACAAACGTTATGTCCCCATAGGAACATACCTAAAATAGACTCCCTAGCTTCTCTCCACACTAGGATCCTTATTCTCATCTGCTCTATTCCTACTTTATGGTTCCTGTTTATTAAACAGTTTGTCCTTTCAGTTACCAAGTTGCAGACACTACTATGATTCCATCCTGACCTTCCTAGGCCAATAACCTTACCAATGTGCCCCAGAACCTCACCATTCCAGAACCCTACCACAGTAGGGAAGGATAGGAATAGGTTGGGGGCGCGGATCAACCTGCAATGTCCATGTCCAGCAGAGAAGCAATTACGGAAGTCAAAGCACCCACTTTTGAACCCTGTGAAGAAATTTGGTCCATACTCTCAGAGGGGTAAAATGTTAGGGGGAAATGACTAGGAGGCTCCAAACTACAATTCTGTTAAGAGAGAGAGAAGAGAAAAAAAGGAAGGGCATTAGGAAATATTGACAGGTGTAGATGTGACTTAGAAAGGAGGAGAAAGCAGGACAATAGAAAAAGTAGGTACATATATATAAACGTAGATAGTTACAGAAATAACCTATATCTATGACTTGGAAAACTACTGCAGTCCCCAATGGAGCGAATGGGGACACAGAACTTTGGTGGTGAAACCAATGTGGAATTACACCCCTGTTATCTCATAATTTTGTTCATCAATATTAAATCATTAATAAATTTTAAAAAATAAATGAAAGCAGGAAAGTTGAAAAAATGGGCTCAAAAACATATAAACTTACCTATAGATAGATATAAAATCAACCCATATCAGTGACCTTAGGAGAACTGGTACAGATTTCACTGGAAAAGAATGGAGACACAGTACTCCAGTGGTATTATACACTTATTATCTTAGAATTTTCTAAATCACTATTCAATAACTAATAAAAAATTAAAAATAACAGCAACATAAAAGAAAATTTAAACAATTAGTTCTACTAGTATTTTTTATTTCTTTTTTTTTCATTTTGCAGAACCTTAAAATTTTTTTCTCAGAAGTCAATGTATTATGCAGAGAAATACAAATAATAAAAAATATAAATTTGGAAAAATACAATTACTTAAATATTCATTTTTCCTACTTTATTGTGAAGAAAGTATCTTTTATGTCTTACTAACACTCAGTGCCTGGGCATGCTTTTTGAAATAAATTCAATAGATTTTGTTTAAACCAACATTGTTCATGGTATCTCAGTATACAATGTTGAAGAATAAGAGGCAGAAAAGCAAGCATAATAATAGTTTCTCCATAAAAATGGATTACTATAAATGAGAAGGAAGATAACTGTCATAATTACATCTAGAAGCAGTGAAATGGAAAGCTATAAAAAAAAAAAATGAAATGGTCACTTCAAAAAGACCAATAGCTTGTAGGCTTGAACTAATCCTATGATATCAATGACAAATGCAGGGTACTTATCAATATATTAATATACAAAATTATAGCTATAAAAGTATAATCATGAAATAAATTTGTAATTTCTCATTTAATGCAATCAACCTTTATTCTAAACCTTTAATATTTAGCCTAAAGTGTCTTTTTCTTTTAGTGAAATTAAATATGTCCAACAGTGGAAATTATATATGAGTTATACTATGTTTATATCCATGCAAAGTTCATATTTAATTTATATATAAACATATAAATAAATAATTAATTAAAAGATGTTATTTTATAGCAACAGATGATTCCATTGGCTAACTCCCCACTTAAGTATATTCTCTCAGTTAAATTAATATGCTTCCTTCCCCACAGAAATGGGGGGCAAGGAGCTACTGGTTTCAAGTTTCTCATCATTGTTAATTTCATCTGTGTTCCCTATAAAGAACATCTAAGTAAGTATGTAGAAACTTCATTTACAAATTTCTGTATTTCTGGGGCTCGGTGCCTGCTCTACGAATCCACTGATGCTGGAGGCTATTTTTTTCTTTTTCTTTGTTTTTATTGTTTTTGTAGTTATTATTGTTGTTATTGATGTCCTTGTTGTTGGACAGCACATAGATAAATGGTGAGAGGAGGGGAAGAAAGAGGGGGAGAGAAAGGTAGAAACCTGCAGACCTGCTTTACCACTTGTGAAACTGTCCCCCCCCCCAAGGTGGGGAGCTGCGGGCTCAGACCAGGATCCCTACACTGGTCCATGTACGCTTAACCCGCTGCGCTACCACCCCACCCCCTCTATTATTCTTAAGATTAAAATAATTACAGTGTATAATTGATTGTCAATTTTGTTACATTTTTAATCAATAATTTTATATTTTCTGAGATGAGCTAATTATATCTTGTCTTGAGTACCTGAGTGGTTACAAGTTTAGTGTATAGTGAAATTATAGACTCTATTTCACACAAGCAGAGAAGATGGGAGTAGTAATTGAGAGATACAGAAATATATAAAGACAATTTTCTTATATTTTGACAATATCTTCAATTGTAGCAGAATGCTAGTAGCATTGACAAAACATGTAACATAATTATAATTTTACTTTTGACTACATAATTTTTAAATTATGACCTTTTCCCTCTATGATTTGCAAACAACAAAAGAAGATTCTGGAATGAAGTAGCATAACAAATAAAAGTCTTTCTTAAAAATAGTAATTTGGGGGATGAATTTTAACTGATGTAATCTCTTTTTAGTTATAATGAAAATGTCAGTCGGGTTCTAGGAGAAAAGAAAAGAAAAAGAAGAAATCAAAAGAAAAGAAAAAAGTGCATTTTTTGTTTGTTTGTAGAAATGTAATTTCCTCATGTTTTTGGCTAACTAAAAATGTTCTTTTAACCTCATTTGCCAAATCTCTCAGTTTGAACTTTGTAATATTTCAAATAAATAAGAGTTCATGAATTCTGAACAAAGTCTGTCTTATGAATAAAACCAAACTGTTCTAAGATAATCAGATAATTTTGAAGCTTGTAAATATCATTTCATTGTTTTCAAGCAAAATGAATACACACTCTCTCTTGCTTTCTTCTCTCTATCTATCTACCTTTCTCTCAAGAGAGAGAGAAATGTTCCTGCCTACGAACAAATATGAAAATGTGATAATTTATGTTTGTAGGAATCTCCCAAATACCATCACTATTAAACTTCATAGATAGCCATCACTAAAGAAGTGCTAGCTTCATTGTGTGGTTAAGGATAGTTTAGTGTTTCCTTTAATGACTTAAGGTGATGTGTATGTATCTTAAAACAATGATCTCACCTTTATTTGATTCATTATGTGAACTGAAGGCTATCTGGATTTGTTTAATGGATCTCAGTGGGTACTTCCAGTCATTACTTTTTCCTGCTTGTATCAAGACCAAGGTCCACCAGATGTCAGTACAATATAAATAATCCAAAATTTTAACTTTATAGTAAAGTCGAATATACAAGTTCAAAAGATAAAGAAATCAACATAAAATAACACTATTATATTTAATTTTAAACACTTAGCTGTAACAAATGGAAGAATTTTCACAATTGGTCAATATCATCTGCAATGCAATTTTTTTTTTGTTCTACAAGATTATGAGATTACAGGAGTTATGTGACCTTCCCCCAAAACCCTGCCACCATAGAAAAATCACTATAGTTCTCACAAAATCTTGGGTTTTGTGGTCCTGGATGTGATGTAATGGATAAAGCACTGGACTATTAAGCATGAGGCACTGAGTTCAATCCCCAACAGCACATGCACCAGAATGATGTCTGGTTCTTTCCCTCTCTCCTGTCTTTCTCAAGAATAAAGAAATAAATTCTTTTAAAAAAACTTAGGTTTTGAAAATCTGCTACTATTAATATAATTTGATAATGTTGATTTTGTATTTGTACTTTTTTCTATTTCCACCTATTTCATTGTCATCAATTATTTTAATTTATTTTTTGCTAGATGTCTTCTTCAGTCACTGAGAGTTCTCTGCACTGATTTTTTTCATATTGCATTTTCTTCTTGATTATACTTTTTTGTTCTAGAAATAGAATGAAACTATAACTAGTGTATTTCCTGACACTTTTGTTTTTACTTTAACTAGTTAAAATAAAGGTGTAATATCTGCTGGAAATAAACTGAACCCTTAGACGTTATGTCAATAGTATTTTTCCAAACATTTTTGATTGCTGATGAGGAAGTGTTAGATAACTTCATTAAAACATATATTATGCCTAATAAAGGAAACAGAAAAGCTGTAGGACTGAGAAGTATGTAGAAGAAAGCTCACTGTTGATTCATTGTGTGTGTATATGTGAGAAGGCCATTCTGACAGTTTGCTCTTATAACAGAAAATCAAAAAGTTGTTCATCTGATTTGTTTTCTTTGTGATGTTATTTAAAGATCTATGATTATAACAAGTGAAACTGCTGTGGAGAAATATATATGGACAGTTTGTAAGAACGTAATATGAAAAAGGAACAAAGTAATTTCAACAACTTTCAAACCTGTTAATTTTAATAAAAGACTTTGTTAACCCAAGCGATATGGCACAGACAGCATCTTCAGTTATTTTATTCTTACATTGTCTTTCTTTCTTGTTTTTTTAAATATTTTTTTTATTTTTTATGACTGCAAATTGATAGGCGTGTACATAAACACCATTCCCAACACCAAAATACTGTGTCCCACCTCTCCCCTCTCGCCCTCCCCCCCCATGAAGCTGAACATTCACCCTCACCCTCCACCCAGGGCTTTTTCTTTGGTGTCCTACTCCAAATTCAGTCAACTCCTGCTTTGAATTTCCCTTTCTGTTCTTCTTTCTTAACTTCTGTTTATGAATGGAATCATCCCATACTCATCTATATCTTTCTGATTTAGCTTACTTAACATAATTCCTTCTAGCTCCATCCAAGATGGGTCAGAGAAGGTGGGTTCATTGTTATTAATAGCTTCATAGTATTCCATTGTGTATATATACCACAGCTTTCTCAGCCACTCATCTGTTGTTGGGCACCTGGGTTGCTTCCAGATTTTAGCTATTGCAAATTGTGCCGCTATGAACATGGGTGTGCACATATCTTTTTGGTTGGGTGTTAGGGAATCCTTGGGGTTTATCCCCAGGAGAGGAATTACTGGGTCATATGGAAGGTCCATGTCTAGCCTTGTGAGATTTCTCCAGGCTGCTCTCCACAGAGGCTGGACCAACTTACATTCCCACCATCAGTGCAAAAGGGTTCCTCTGTCCCCAGAGATTCTCCAGCATTTGTTGCTGCTGTCCATTTTGATGTATGCCATTCTCACGGGAGTGAGGTGGTATCTCAATGTTGTCTTTATGTGCATTTCTCTGACCATCAGCGACCTGGAGCAATTTTTCATGTGGCTGTTAGCCTTTTAGATCTCCTCTGTAGTTAATGTTTTGTTCATATCCTCTGCCCATTTTTTAAAGGGGTCATTTGCTTTTTTGGTGCTAAGTTTGCTGAGCTCTTTGTAAATTTTGGTGATTCATCTCTTGTCTGATGTATGGCATGTGAGGATCTGCTCCCATTCTGTGAGGGGTCTCTGTTTGTGTGATAGTTTCTTTGGCTGTGCAGAAGCTTTTCAATTTGATGTAGTCCCACTGGTTTATTTATGCTTTAGTCTGCCTTGCAGTTGGGTTTATTTTATCAAAGATGTCCATGAGGTTTAGGTGGGAAAGTGTTCAACCAATGTTTTCCTTTAAGTATTTGATAGTTTCTGGTCTAACAACCAGGTCCTTTATCCATTTGGAGTTGATTTTTGTTTCTGGTGAGATAATGTGGCTCAGTTTCATTCTTCTGCATGTTTCAACCCAGTTTCCCAACACCATTGAAGAGAGCCTCCTTTTTCCATTTAATCCTTTGGGCCCCTTATCAAAGATTAGATGTCCATAGGTGAGGGGGTTTAGTTCTGGGCTTTCAGTTCTGTTCCACTGGTCTGTGTGCCTATTTTTGTTCCAGTACCAGGCTATTTTGATGATGATGGCCTTATAATATAGTTTGAGATCTGGGAGTGTGATGCCTCCACTTCTGTTTCTTTTCCTTAAGATGGTTTTGGCAATTCTAGGTGTTTTCTAGTTCCAGATAAATGACTGAAGTTTTTGTTCTATTCTCTTAAAGAAGCTTGGTGGAAGTTTGATGGGTATTGTATTAAATTTGTATATGGCTCTGGGGAGAATATTCATTTTGATGATGTTTATTCTTCCGATCCATGAGCATGGGCTATCTTTCCATTTCTTGGTATCAGTTTCTATTTCCTTGAATAGTGACTCATAGTTTTCAGTATACAAGTCTTTCACTTCTTTGGTCAGTTTATTCCTAGGTATTTTATTGATTTTCTGCAACAGTGAATGGGAGTGATTTCTGGATGTCTTCTTCTTCAGTTTTAGTGTTTGTATAAATAAATGCCACTGATTTTTGTACATTGATTTTGTAGCCTGACACCTTGCTATATTGCCTAATAAATTCCAGTAGTTTTCCACTATCTTGAGGAATTTCCCATCTATTCCCATTTTTTGTAGAGTTTTGAGCATGAATGGGTGTTGAATTTTGTCAAAGGCTTTCTCTGTGTCTATTGAGATAATCATGTGGTTTTTGGCTTTGCTTTTATTGATGTGGTGAATGACATTGATTGACTTACGGATGTTGAACCAGCCGTGAATTCCTGGGATGAATCCCATTTGGTCGTGACTAACAATCTTTTTGATGTGCTGTTATATCCAGTTGGCCAAGATCTTGTTTAATATTTTGGCATCTATGTTCATCAGAGATATTGGTCTATAGTTTTCATCTATGTTCATCAAAGATATTGGTCTATAGTTATCCTTTTTTGTTATGACCCTATCTGCTTTTGGTATCAGGTTGATGTTGGCTTCATAGAAAGTGGAAGCGAGTATTCCTGTTTCTTCGATCTTCGGAAGAGCTATAGAAGTATAGCTATTAGCTGTCTCCTGAAAGTTTTGTATAATTCATATGTGAAGCCATCTGGTCCAGAACTTTTGTTGTTGGGAGATTCTTAATAACAGTTTTGATTTCTTTGTCTGTGATTGGTGCATTTAGGTTTTATAGTGCTTCTTGGTTCAGTTTTGGAAGGGAATATATTTCTAAGAATTCTCCCATTACTTCCAGATTCTCTAGCTTGGTGGCCTATAGTTCTCCACAGAAGTTTTGCTTGATTTTCTGGATTTCTGTGGTGTCAGTTGTGATATCTCCTCTATCATTTATAATTCTATTAATTTGAGTGTTCTCCCCCCCCCCCTTATTTTTTTAGTGAGTCTGGCTAGGGGTTTGTCAATTTTGTTTACTCTTTCAAAGAACCAACATTTGGTTTCATTGATATTTTGTATGGTTCTCTTATTTTCGATGTTGTTTATTTCTGCTCTAATTTTAGTGATTTCTGGCCTTCTAGTTTCTTTAGGATTCCTTTGTTCCTCTTCCTCTAAGTCTTTAATGTGTGCAGTAAGGTTGTTTATTTGGGCTTTTTTTTCTCAATATGTGACTATATGGCTATGAGTTTCCCTCTCAATACTGCTTTAGCTGGGTCCCAAATATTTTGATAGCTTGTGTCTTCATTTTCCTTTGTTTCCAGGAACATTTGAATTTTTTGCTTGAGTGACTCTCTGACCCAGTGGCTCTTAAGCAGTATGTTGTTTAGTTTCCAAATTCTGTGTCTTTTAATGATTATCTGTTTGTTGTTAAATTTTAGCTTTACTCCACTGTGGTCTGAGAAGATACTTGGGATGATTTCAATGCTCTTGAATTTATTGATGCTGTCTTTGTGGCCTAACATGTGGTCAATCCTTGAGTATGTGTTGTGTGGATTTGAAAAGAATGTGTATTTGAGTTTTTTGGGGTGAAGAACTCTGAAAATGTCCAGGAGGTCTAGTCTGTCCATCTCTTCATTTAATTATCTTTATTTTTGTTGATTCTCTGCTTTGTTGATCTGTCTAAGTGTGAGAGTGGGGTGTTAAAGTCTCCACTGTTATTGTATTACTACTGATGTGTTTTTATTATTCTTTCAGTAGGTGCTTGATGTAAATAGATGGTCCCTCATTGGGTGCATAGATGTTAATAATTGTTAAGTCTTCTTGGCTGATTGATCCTCTAATCATTATGTAATGTACTTGCCTATCTTTTATTACTTTATTTAACTTAAAATCTATTGTGTCAGAGTTGACAATGGCTGGTTCTGCCTTTTTTGTGTTCTATTTGCCTGTATGATAGTTTTACATCCTTTCACTTGAAGTCTGTGTTTGTCTTGTTGGGTCAGGTAGGATTCTTGCAAGCAGCATATGGTTGGGTTGTGTTTTCTGATCCATCCTCCCACTCTGTGACTTTTAATGGGTGAGTTTAAGCCATTGACATTTGTTGATATTATTGATTTAATGTACTGTAGTGCCATTATTCTTTTTTTATTTTCTCTGATATATGCTAAATATTATGGTGATGTTCTTGTTTATAAGAGGTCTTTTAGAACCTCTTTCAGGGAGCTTTGGTAATGGTTTCCTCCTTTAACTGTTTTTTGTCTGAGAAGGTTTTGATGACTATATCTAGTTTGAATAAAAGTCTAGCAGGATATATTATCCTTGGTTGAAACCCTTTTTCATTCAAGGCTTTATAAATATCTTGCCATTCTCTTCTGGCTTTTAGAGTTTGAGTGTAGAAGTCTGCAGACAGTCTTAAGGGTTATCCCCTGTATGTGACTTTTTGTTCTTCTCTTGTATCCTTTAGGATCCTTTCTTTTATCCTTACTTCTTTTCTTTTTAAGTATGATGTGTCTTGGTGTCTTCAGGTCTGGGTTGTCTCTTTTTGGGACTCTCTGGGTCTCTTGAATCTTGATGTCCTGTCTGTTGTTCAGGTCTGGGAAGTTTTCTTTCATTATTTCCTCGAGACTGTTTCCTTCCCCTTCCTCTCTTTCTTCCTCTGGCAGGCCAATGATACGAATGTTACTTCTTTTGAGATCATCCCATATGTCTCTGTTGTTGTTTTCAGTGTCTCTCAATCTCTTTTTCTACTCTCTTACCTCTTTCTTAGTTTTCTCTAGCTCATATTCTGTCTGACTAATTCTTTTTCTGCTTCTGTTAGTGTGCTTTCCCTTCCCTCAGCTTCTTTCTTCAGTTTAGTTATAGTATTTGTTGGTTCTGCTAATTGGACTTTTAGTTCAGCTATTTCAGCTTTCAGTTCTCTGATTACCTCAAGGTAGCTATTATTTTCCTTTAGTGTTTCATCTGTTGTTTCCCCTAATTCTGATAGTCCTTTTCTCCATAGTTGTCTTCACTTCTGTGATTATTAAGTTTACTATTACTTGAATACTTTTCTTATTTATGGTTACTTCTGACTGATTTGGAGTTTCTTCTGGGATCCTGTCTTGATTCATTGTGGTTGCAGTTTTATTTGCTCTTGATTCAACCATTTTTTTTATTGATGTGTTTTTTATGTTTCTGTTCTGTCATTCTTCAGCTATTGTGTTTTGAGTACAAGCCATGCTATGCTAAACACCTTTATGACAAATGCAGCCCATGTGGTCTGGTTTTGGGGTAGGGGAGTGTGCTTCAGGAAAAATCAGAAGATTTTCTTTCTTTTTCCTCCATTTACTAACCCAAGATTGAGGTATAGTCACCTCCTTGGTGTCACGCTTAGGACCCCTTATTCACCATCCTGCTGACAGTGTAATATCCTACCCTATCCAGATGCTGTTGTCAGAGCTCATGCCAGCAGCTGCCTCCAAGTCACCATATTGGCTCTTGTATGGTGTTCTTATGTGGTGGTTGGGGTCTCGAATACAGGTATTTGTCCACGGTACAAGGTATGCTTTATTTAAAGCGTAAGCTATCTCCCACACCTCACATTTATACTGTCTAGAAACATGGGCATATCTTTCTTCAATAAAGCATCACCATATACATTATCCCTCAATCTCTTCTTTTTCCTTTTTTTTTTTGGAAAATTTACATTAAACAAACTATTGTTCTGTGTCAAGGAATGATGAGGGAAAGAAATGTTACAAAAAACTATTGAAAAAGTAGGAATCAAACTAACCTTTGATAACTTTGTCTATGTAAATGCCATGAAAGGATCTGTAGATCACATATAAAGTTAAAAGAAAATGTGATTTACTAAATCAATAAAAGAAAAACCAAAACTACATGGTTATCTAAATAGAACCAGATAAAGCTTTTGACAAAATCCAACATCCATTTATGATCAAAGACACTACAAAAAAAAAAAAAAAAAGGAAATAGAAAATCCCCAAGCCTAGTGGAGTCCATATACAGCACACCTACAGTCAACACTAAACTCAGTGGTGAAAAACTGAAATATAACTGAAATATTCTTGCTCAGCTCAGGACTACCCACTGTCACTTTTACCATTCAACATGGAGTTGGAAGTTCTTGCCATAGCAATCAGGCAAGAGAACGGAATTAAAAGGTAATACCAATTGGAAGAGAAGAAGTCAAACTATTCGCAGACGATACAATTGTATAGGTAGAAAAATCTAAAGAATCCAGCAGGTGGGGTACAGATCGATCTGCCAATGCCCACATTCAATGGAAAAGCAATTACAGAAGCCAGAACTCCTACCTTCTGCACCCCCAAAACAACCTTGACCCATACTTCCAGTGGGGGAGAAGTGATATGAGGAAGATAAGAGGGCTCTGAACTCCAGTTCCACCAGCATTCGGAGAGAAAGCAGGGAAAGGATAGGCACATATGGAAGTAATAATGTTGTCATGAATGGCTTGGAGGGGAAGAGAGGTTTGGAGCAGGAAGCAAAAGGGGGACAATTATGTATAAATGTAGACAGATAGTTGCAGAGATGATGACTGGCCTATGTCCACAACTTTAGGACAACTGTGGTGTTTTGCAGAGACTGAAGATTCAGAACTCTGGTGGTGTGAATGGTGTGGATTTATAGCTCTGTTGACATAAAATTTTGTAAAATAAAATAACCATCCAGCTCCATTACTCTGGTGAAACATTTCCTACCGTATAGGACACCTTAATTTCACTCTAGGTGGTGCACTTCCTAACAAAGCCAGACCTCCCACCTTTTGCACCCCAAACAGATCCTGGGTCCATGCTCCCAGAGGTATAAAGAATAGGAAAGCCTTCAAGGGAGGAGATGGGATACAGAACTCTGGTGGTGGGAACTGTGTGGACATCCCTCTTATCCTATGGTTTTGTTGATATTTTCATTTCACTAAAAAAAAAAAGAAAAGAAAAAGAATCCAGCAGGCTGCTCCTAAAAAATATCAGGTGATATAGTAAGGTGTCAAACTATAAAATTAACATACAAAAGTATATGGCATTCCTTTAAAAGGCAAACACTAAGTCAGAAGAAGACATCCAGAAATTGGTCCCATTTCCTATAGCAGCAAAACCCATAAAATATCTAGGAATAAACATCACAAAAGAAAACTATGAGTCACTTAGGAACTAGAAAAAGATACAAAAAGTAAGAAAATACTCCATGTTTATGGATTGGAAAAATTAACATCATCAAAATGAATATTTTTCCCAGAAAAATAGACAAATTTAATGTAACTCTTACCAAGGCCCCACCATTTTTTTTAGACAATAGAACAAAAGCTACAAACATTTATCTGGAACTAGTAAGTACCTAGGCTTATCAAAGCAATCTTGAAAATAAAGAACAAAACTGGTCCCAGATTTCAAAATATATCATAGAGCCATTGTAATAAAAATTTCCTGGTACTGCAACAAAAATAGACACACTGACCAGTGGAACAGTATCGATATTCCAGAAATAAGTCTCCATACCCATGGGCATCTAAGCTTTGAGAATAGGCCATAGACGATTAAATTCAGAAAGGAGAATCTCTTCAACAAATGGTGTTGGTAAAATTGGGTTAAAAGGTGCAGAAGAATGAAACTGAACCACCATATTTCACTAGACACAAAAATAAACTCCAGAAGGATCATGGACTTGGATGTTAAGCCAGAAGCTATCAGCAAAACACTGGCAGCATTCTGTCCCATCTACATTTTAGAGGCATCTTCAAAGATACAAATAGAATTGCAAGGAAGACTAAAACAAAAATAAACCAGTGATATCAAATCAAATTGGAAAACATCAGCACCAGAAAAAAAGAAAGAAACAAAAACAAAAACAAACAAACAAAAAACACCACCCAAACAAAGAGACTCCTTACAGAGTGGGAGAATCTCTCCATGTCATACATCATATAAAAGGCCAATAACCAAAACATATAAAGAGCTCAGCAACAAGAAAACAACTGTCCCATCCTAAAATGGGGAGAGAATATCAGCATAATATTCAACAAAGGAGATATCCTAAAGGCTAATAGACATATGAAAAATTGCTACAAGTCATTGATTGTCAGAGAAATGCAAAAAAAGACAACAATGAGATACCACTTTACCCCTGTGAGAATGTCATACATTAGAAATGACAGCAACAACAAATGCTGGAGGGTTTCTGGGAGGCAAAGGAACCCTTCTGCACTGCTGGTAAAAAATATAAACTTGTCCACACCCTGTGAAGATCTGTCTAGAGAACTCTCACAAGGATAGAAATGGACCTACCCTATGACCTGGCAATTCCTCTCCTAGTGATGTATCCTAAAGTGTCAAACACGCCCACATCAAAAGATTATATGTATCCCTATGTTCATAGCAGCACAATTTGTAATAGCCAAAACCTGGAAGCAACATAGGTGACCAATGAGTGGCCAAATAAGTTGTATTCACACAATGAATACTACTCATCTATGAAGAATAATGGATTCACTTTCTTTGCCTCATCTTGGATGGAACTTGAAGGAATCATGTTAAGTGATATAAGCCAGAAACAGAAGGACTACTATGGGATGATCTCACTCATAGGCAGAAGTCGAGAAATTAGAACACAAAGGGAAACACAGAGCAGAACTTGGACTAGGTTTGGTGTTTTGCTCCAAAATAAAGGGTGGAGGCGGTGGGGTTAGATCCTGGTGCATGATGGTGGAGGGATAGTGTTTTGCAGAAAACTAAAAAACTTTGCACATGTACCAACAACTGTATTTACTTGTAAACTATTAATCCCGCAATAAAAACAAAAATATAAAAGTTAGAGTGACATCCAGATTCATACTTTATATACATAAAGTGCAATTTGAAATAGAATAGAATGAATGCATTTTGATATATGGGGTGCAATATCTGTTAGCACTGAACATGAATGAATTGCTGATCATAAAGGTCTGCCTCAAAATGCAAGGGTACTGAAAAAATACAGGAATAAAAGGCCCTTGAACTATGCTCCACTTGCCTATCTTTAAAAAAGGCAAAAAATACATATTAATAATATTTAACTAAATGAAATACATATTACTGTAATTTTATCAAATGAGGCAAGAGAAAGATCATGGCAAAATGCATACTTACATTAGTTAGAGATCTTGAGGGGAAAGGACAGGCTGTGGACAGTGTATCCAGAAATTACCAGAAAACAATGCTATCTTTCTTAAAGACACTGATGAATTCAAGGGAGTTAGTTTTCTTCTGCTTTATGGGTCAATATCATAGCACATAACATTTTATTATGTATAAGATGTCTCATATTAAGGGGCCAGGTGGCGGCGCACCTGGTTGAGTGCACATCAACCAGGTTCGAGTCCCCAGTCCCCACCTGCAGGGGGAAAGCTTCACAAATGGTGAAGTAGGGCTGCAGGTGTCTCTCTGTCTCTCTATCACCCCCTTCCCTCTCAATTTCTGGCTCTCTCTATCCAATAAATAAATAAAGATTTAAATAATAATAATAATAATAATAAAAAGAATCAGTGAAATGAAAAAAAAAAAGATGTCTCATATTGAAGCATTAAATTCCTTGAAAAGTTATTTTGATAATCTAAGGCATACCAATCATTCTTTAGATAGGACAAGTTAGATTTTGATTAAGATGGAGGAAATGGTAGTTTAGCAATTTTATCATGTAATCTCTAAAAGTAAATTCTGATCCTTAAATCTTTAGAAAGCAGCAAACTAAAATAATATTCATCTTTTTAATATTTATTTTAAATAACATTCATATTTAAAAAAATAAATTTTATCTTTAGTTACTTTTTTTTACATTAATGAGTAATTTGGAGATCTATTTCATTGAGCTTGTCTTTCTCCTCTCTTGGTGGGAAAATGTGTCTCAATTTCATAATAACCAGCTTCTAAACTCTTAGTGAGCAAATCATATAGCTTATCTATGATTGTTCACCCATAGCACAGTGGTGAAAAATTATAAGGTATTACTTATTTGTTTGAATATATCAGGTCACCTGGATGTGAAAATTTTCTGAAGAGTGAAAACTAGTGGTCCAGAAGGTGGACCACTGGATAAGGTGCTGAACTCTCAAACATGAGATCCTGAATTGGTTTGATTCCTTCAGTTTGATATCCTCTCTCTCTCTCTCTCTCTCTCTCTCTCTCTCCGTCTCTCACTGTCTCTCACTCTCACTCTCTCTTCCTATCTCTCTCTATAATAAATAAATGTTAAAATAATAATTAAGAAAAGAAAGAGTAAAAATTAGATATGGAGACAACCGGATTTTGAAGTTGGCAATACACAAGGACAGTTTTTTTTTTTTAGAAGACTTTCCCCGTTGGCTTGCTTATTATTTATGTATTTATTTGGTGACAGGATTATCACAGACTCTATGCCTGCATGATAACAAAACAGATCCTGGATAGCTTTATTTAATTTTATTAATGTTTCAATTTTATTTCTTCCTATGTCTGAGATAGAGAAATGGAGAGGTAGAAGAAGAGAAAAGGAGAAAGAAGCAGACACAGCTGCTACTCATCAAACTTCCTCTGTACAGATGAGGGCCAGAATCTTGAACCTAGGTTCTCACAGATGGTAACCTGCATTTGCATCATTACCAGGTTCCTCCCCCTAATTTTTTTTTTTTAAGATGATACCGTTTCATCTTTTGTAAGGCTTGCTGATTCCTTGGTGTCTTTTGCATGGAAAATGCAATTTCAAGAACCAGAGCATGGTCTAGTAAAGAATTCAAACTCTACCACAAGCAAACAAAATCTCTCTAATGAACAAAATATCGGAATATTAAAGTAAAAGTCTATCACAAGTGGTAGTTTTTTAAATGTAGGGAAGTGATGGAAATTCCTTGAGAGAATTTTGTAAATTGATGGTATCTGGAACAAAATTCTATAGTTGCCATATCTGAAAAACAGAACCCCCAAATTTAGAATGCTCATTTTTTATGCTTCAGTGCTGTGGTGTCTTTTTTTTTTTTCTCCTTACCTCTCTTTTTCTCTTTCTTTCTTTCTTTCTTTCTTTCTTTCTTTCTTTCTTTCTTTCTTTCTTTCCTTCCTTCCTTCCTTCCTTCCTTCCTTCCTTCTTTCTTTCTTTCTTTCTTTCTTTCTTTCTTTCTTTCTTTCTTTCTTTCATTCTTTTAAAAATTTAAATAATGGAAACAGGTTGGTCCATACTCCCAGCCTCTCTCTCTCTCTCTTTCCTTAGTGGGGCAGGGCTCCAGGACACAATGGTGGGGTTGGCTGCCCAGGGAAGTCAGGTTGGCATCATAATAGCGTCTGGAACCTAGTGGCTGAAAAAGTTAAAGACAGAAAGCAGAACAACTTGTTGACTAATGAACCTAAAGGTAAGAATATTGCAGTTGAAGATTTGAGATCTCTGTTTTGGAAATAGCTGGTAGGTCTATTTTTAGGTATATTCCAAGGGCCCATGACTTTAGTCATTTTTGCCTCAGCCTGACATCTGATATGCAGGTGGACTCTCTATTTCTAACGGAAAAGTTTAGCAGACACCAATGATGCAGCCTTGGAGATGACATTAGAGAGGCAGAGCCATGATTACTGCATGAAAACAAGCCTGGGGAAACTCTGCTCAAGAAATGTCATATTCTTATCCTCTTGACAAGAAAGGAGATAACAGAGAACATGAGAAGTTTCAGAGAAGAGAATGCAAAGAAATCACACAGGAAACTTACAATATATGTGAACATATGAACAGCTAAGAATCACAGAATAGCTAAAAGTATTGAATAAGACAAAGGCAACCTATGAGTTATTTGCCTCTGCCTATCCTTAGTCCCTGAAATCAATGATTCAAATCTTTGGTAGACTACATTCTAGAGATGTAAACTGCATTGCACCTCCAACTAAGAACCTGACTAACTGCATTCAAGAAGTAAACAACAATAATTAAATTAACTAATTAATTTACCCCGAGGTTACTTTTAATGTAGGATTAGTTTTTATGAGCAAGACAAATGCATTATTCCACCATTTATAATGTTCTATTTATTTACCTTCCTCAATTTCACTCACTTCCAGGGACAAACACATTGCCATGTGGATGCAAGGTATATACTCTACAGCTGGCGTAGAAATGAACATTTTTGACCAAATAAACAGTAGTAAAATGCGTGTATTATTTTGTGTATGAGTCAAATAATGGAAAAGGAAAATGCAACTTTATGTGGAGAAAAAAGTGACCAACACTAATATGCTTTATGGCTAAATGATCATGCAGGGTACACGTGTATGTACACACACTAACACAAACACATAAACAATTAAATAATGATAAATAAGAAAACTGTTTCAGCTAAAGAGATTTAGAAGTGCCAGTGGGAACCTATCTATCATAACTTTCACTCTGCCCTATACTCAGCGGGAACACATAATTACCACCTATGAAATATTTTAGCTCTTGGGAACAGAATATAAACAACAGATATGACCTTTAAATCTCTAGTGACTAAACGGACAGTTCTTTATTCCAGTACAACAGGTTCTGAAAAGGTTAAGAGTACTTAAAGAATATTGTAGATATTTGAATTGAGTGTTCATTTTCAGTAAGTAAATATAAATTTGTAATTCTATAGAAATTCTGAAGAGACTGAAAAGTAAGAGAGAGCTACTGTGGAAAGAACTATATAGTCAATGATGAAACTCAAGAATAAATTTTCCAATGAGAAACTATTTTTTAATCTAATAAATGTGAACTGATAAAATGATGTGTTCTCTACAAATGCATTTGACACACAATTCTGATAATGTGAGACTACTTTAGAAGACATACACTCAGTTTTGAAAAAATGTTTTCAAGAAATGTGGAAAAAGGTGCTGGGTAGTGGTGGACCTGGTTGAGCGCACATGTTACAGTGTGCAAGGACCCAGGTTCGAGCCCCCAGTCCCCACCTGCAGGGGGAAAGCTTTGCAGGTGGTGAAGTGGTGTTGCAGGTGCCTCTTTGTCTCTGCCTTTCTAGAACCACCTTCTTTCTTGATTTCTGGCTATCTCTATCCAGTAAATAAAATAAAGATAATAAAAAAGAAATGTGAAAAATATATCTCCATATTAATAAACTGTTGGTTAATATGGTAGCCACTAACCATATGTGATGATTTGGACATAAATTGAAATGGATTGCAAGGTAATCTCATCAAGATGATTACTCTAGAGGAATTTCTTTGGAAGTTAGCAAGAGGAACAACCAACCACAAATCAAATGGATGGCAGTGAGAATCTCAAAATTAAGAATGAATTAAATAAAACACTCCTTACATCTCAGATCAAGACAGTCTGCAGTAGAGAGGACACAGGAACTATTTATACTTCATTGGATAAAAGGTAGACACAGAGAAAAGTGCACAGGCTAGAGATACAAATAGCAGAGTACCAGTCTAAACTGAGACCCTGAAAAGAAGAAAGCGAAAGAGGTGAAGATATGTACCTTTGGTCCACATGAAGTTCATTAAAAGGAGTTGAAGCACACTATATAGGCCAGATCTTTAGAAAGACAAAAGAGAATGTGCTTTGTAATATGTCTCTCTGCTACATTCTCCAGAATATACAAGTTTATGAAACTGAGCATGTGATTTTTCTAAATGCACAGACATATCTGCTCCTTCAGTCACAATAAGTATAAACTTTTTATAAAAAACAGTACCTGGTTTTACTGATGTTACTCTTTTTTTATTAGTTATTTAATAATGAGTAACAAGATTGTAGGATAAGAGGGACACAATTTCATACAATTCCCACCACCAGAGTTCTGTGTCTCATGATGCCGGTCTAGGTCTAGCGTGAGGGTGTTTCTTCCCAGGCACGTGCTCTCTGGGTTGGAAAGAACTCGACTGGAGCCAACTTGGGCTGCTGCTTACTCAGCAACACGAGAAAGAGACCAGGAACTTGTGGCAGGGTGGGAACGCGTGTCTTTATTGATCAGACACAACACTTTTATGTATTTAGAACCGGAAGTGGCCAGTCAGAAAAGGAAATGGCTAGGAAAGGGGATGGAGAAAAGGAAAGAGTGGGAAGGTAGAAAGCTTCCATAGCAATGGTTGCTAGGCTTTTAACTGGTGGGATTAATGTATCTTGCAGGCAGGGCAAGTCTCCAGGTAGAAAAAGGATATATCAGGCAAAATAATGATTATGTAAATAGGCCATACTATCAGCAATGGAGGATGGAGCAGGGGGGTTGCCTGACACCATCCCCTCTCTTGGACACTTCCATATTCTTTATCCCTCTGGGAATATGGACCAAAGTCCTTTATGGGGTGCAGAAGGTGGAAGGTTTGGCTGGCTTGTATATTTGCTTCTCTGCTGAATATAGATGTTGACAGGTTGATCCATACCCCACAACACATGCATAATAGTTTTGAAAAGTTTTAAAAAACTGGAAAAAAAAGAAAAAATGAGAAGAATATATAGATGGACAGATAGTTATAGAAATAATAATCAACCCATATATGTGACCTTGAGAGTATCATTGCAGTTTCCAAGGAAAGGAATGGGAACACAAAGCTCTAGTGGTGGGAATCGTGTGGAATTGTACCCCCTATTATTTTGAAATTATTTAAATCATTAATAAAAATAAAAAGACTGGGACTAGCAAAGTTGGATTCAATGTCCACAAATATCTGGGTATCAATGGGGAAGAAAATAATTCTAGGAGGAAATCATTAAAGTAGAAAAAAGTGATTTTCTAAACTGACAAGCTATGAGGGAATTTCAGTGCCTGAATGTTATGGTCTTATTTATTCTCCTCAAATTTATCCTCCTCAAATGTTATGGTCTTATTTGTCCTCCTCAAATTTATCCTCCTCAAATGTTATGGTCTTATTTGTCCTCCTCAAATTCATATGATGAGGACCTACTTTCCAGAATGCTCAGAATATAACAATATATGGATTTATAAGCTTTATACAGGCCTGAGATGGGATTTGAGCCAATATTATAAAAGAAGTCAATTTGGAAGCCTACTGACATGGAAGACTACATGCTTTATCATGCCCTCAATCAGGTTCCATCCCACACCCCTCTGCAAGTGTGGAAGCTTCAGTCAGTGCTGTGGTGTTTTGCCCTCTCTCCCTTCGTCTTTCTGACTCTGTCTCTTTTTATGTCTGAAAAATTCAGACCTGAACAGTAAAGCCCTGGTAATAAGAGACTAAAGGGAATTTGGAACTGTGAGAGACAGCATAAAACTATGGATAGAGAGGAAAGACCAACTAAGAGATGACTCAACAATAAAGTTTCCATTTATTTGCAACCATCTGCTAACCAAGGGAAGAGAACATGGGAGACACCAAACTTTCTGACAACCTGATTCTGACACCTAGTCTAATCGGTAGAACTATGATAACAAGTTTTTTAAGCGCCCCACATGTGATATTTGGTTATAGAAGCACCAACAGGCTCATATGCTGACTGATATCGCACTAGTATTAACTCTTTTAGTTTAGCATTTTTTGTTTTCATCTCCTGGTCATTTTGTTGAATTCCTGTATCAGTGACTTATTTTATTTTAATAAAAACCACCAGGAAAATGTGCTTAAGTTTCTTTCCTGAAACTAGATAATGTCTATATAACTTTGAAATAAAGCACAGATATATGAACACTTAGAAACACACATTATGATTATGATATTGGAGTAATAATTTAAAAAAACCTTGTGACTGAGTTCTATAAATATATTTAAGCAGCATCGTATCTGGAGAAACTATGGATGCAGGTATTACCTGATGAGTTTGAGGCATATATGTGGAAAGTAGGAGTACAGAGATACCTTTGTATTATTCTTTTAATATCATAAATGCACAAAGTATTCCAGATATGCTTTTTCACAATTGTATGATGTTCTAGATTTATTAATTTAAAAAGTGACACATAACATTGCCATACTATACAAAGAAGTTTAAGATCAAATTTTGTTATATCTTTCCTTTGGGTTTTCTGTTCATTATTTTAGTTTGCTCATTACTATGGCACCAGAATAGGTGAGATGTTTTGCATAGTTACTCTGTACGTAGAAGGATTGTACCCTTGATTTAAAGCTCTGTTATGAAAAGTCAATGTTGTTTAGCAAGAAGTTTGTGTATTCATCTTTTTTGGGACCCTGTAAATTATGTAGGTGATTCTGGCTACTAAAACACACTTATCACTTATTAGAAAGAGGAGTACATTTCTCTTATACTCCGTTTATATTTTCAAGTGAAGAAATCATTGGGTTAAATCCTTTAAGTGCCACTCTATATTTCATTATCACAATTTATTAGAAAAATGCTGTTTATATCCACTTAAGTCTTTTGTATATGTTTCACATAATAATATATTCAAACCTATATAAGAGCATATGAGAATACACTGGACAGAAATAGTATTAAAAATTAGGTTGGGGGCAGGTGGTTGGCACATTCAGTAGAGCATACACATCATTATGTTTGAAGACCTGGGTTCAAGTCACTGGTCTCCCCATGGAGGAGGGAAGCTTTAGAAGGGATGTAGCAATGCTGCAGGAATCTCACTGCCTCTCCTTTTTGTCTTTCTCACTTTGTACCTCTCATCTCTATAAGACAAAATAGATACTGCTCCAAAGCAAAGCATCCTGGGGAGGGAGGAAAGTGAGGCAATTGGGGAGATACCTTTGGAGTCCTGGAACATGATGGTTGAAAGGACCTAGGCTGGAAGTGAGAGTGTTTTGCAAACATCTATCATGATGAAATGAGAAATTTTACACTGTGTTACCAACTTACTGCAAGCCAAAAACCCTCAAATTAAATAACAAACAAACAAACAAAAAAAGGAAAAAGGACTGTCAGAAATCGTGGAATCATACTGCAGGAGCCAGGTCTCAGCAATAACCATGGTGGCAAAATAATGATGACATTAGGTAAATTTGGTATGGTTCCCTCCCTACAGGTTTACAGCAAAGTTAATTTCTCATACTTTAAATATACTGTGGATCAGCATGCCGACATTTTAAGTTATAATACTTATTTTATCCTTGCTTTTCCTTTCTGTATTAAGTATGATGATATAAAATAATGTTTTTTTTATCTTCTCAAAATTATGTTTGGAGAAGAATCAGAGCAGCTCTTAAGGCACTCTTTAATCCTTGTTTTGTTCCAGAAACACTATTACATTATATATAGTGATTTAGAGAAAATTTCTCCCTAGTAATTTGTATTCTATAAGTTTAATTATAGAAATTGATCAAAACTAAACTAAGGATTAAAATGTGCATATTGTTCTGAGAATTACAATTATAATAATATCTAATATGTATTTGTATCCATTGTGTGATGGACATTTTAAAGTACTTAATTTATACCAATTTCTTTGCAGTGACAAATAATATATGAGTTTGATGTTATAAGGCATTTTAGATTATTAAAAACAGGTAACAAAGAAATGTGTCCACTTGTCCTCACATTGTATAGGCATCTGAACTGCAATATTAAGTAAAACACAATAGAAATTTTAAATACTTTTTTATCATTAACAAGACTAGCAAGCTGTTTATATCATTTTTGGTTTTACTTGCAAATTCCCAAAGTATTAAAGCCTAATTTATCACTCAAAGCAAAAACATGTGACATTTAAATTATTTATAACAAGATGTAAGCAAGATATAAAGTTCTATGTTAATATTTTTTCTTGGTTTTTTTTTTTTTTGCCTCCAGGATTATTGCTGGGGCTCAGTACCTGCACCATGAATCCACTGCTCCTGGAGGCCATTTCCCCCCCTTTTGTTGCCCTCATTGTTGTAGCCTTGTTGTGATTATTACTGTTATTGTTGATGTCATTCATTATTGGATAGGGCAGAGAGAAATGGAGAGAGGAGGGGAAGACAGAGGGAGGTAGAGAAAGACAGACACATGCAGACCTGCTTCACTGCCTGTGAAGAGACTCCCCTGTAGGTGGGGAGCTGGGGGCTTGAACCAGCTTCCTTCCACTGATCCTTGAGCTTTGCGCCACGTGCGCTTGACCTGCTGTGCTACCTACCGCCTGACCCCCACTATGTTAATATTTTTATAAGCTTATGGAATAATTATCCACTGTGGAACATTTTTCCTCAGTTTGGTTGTGAGTATCAATGGTTGGTTAAAACAGACTGTAATTTGGAAAATAAATAGGAAACTTTTTGTATTGAGTCATTAACTGTGCAAAAATCTCTAATAAGTAACAATTCTTAAAACAGAAGAATGGATGTGAATTACCTCAGGTCCATAAACTTAACATTTATACTGCTGTCATTATTAAATATTGCTGGAATTTAAGGGAAAAAAGTGTGTATGTGTTTGTGTTTTTAAGGGGTTATGGTTTTTGGTCTATAAAGGTAACATTATTTGTACTAACATCAAAGCAATTGAAAGAAGACAAAGTCTGAGGCACTATCTCTGAGGTCTGGTCCAACTAGGAAAACATGTGACCTTGAATAAAGCAAAAATGGTTTACAGAGCTAGTGAAAAATATTAGAGAATGGGGGAAAATAAAGACCTTCATCATCAGAGCAATTTGATAGTCTAGGATAATTTAGCAGATCTGTTGGAAGGAGGCAACAAAGTGAAAATAAAAATGTGAATGACATTGAAAGATCTCAAAAGACTAAACAGACATGAGATATCAGAAGAGAACTGAGGTGGAGATCCTTAAAGAAGATTATTCTGGTAGTTTTCATTGTCATAAACTGATGATACCTAGATTTGGTGACAAATTGGAATGAGCAGACTGGGGTAATAAATTATTTAACAGAAGTTCAATGTACAGAATTTATATCAGTTGTAAAATAGATGTAATGGAAATGAAGTGAGGTACTATTTCCTCACCTTTTTCTGTGTATATGGAGGTATCATGCCTTGCCATAAATCTATTATTTTGGCTGTAGACATGACTCACCTACCAGTGTGTGACATAGATTCAATCCTCGGCATGGCATGGCACTGCCACAGCTCTAAGGCATTACTACTGCTGTGGTATCTCTACCTCTCTAGCTGTCTTTCTCTCTCTGATTTTGCCTCTAGGGTTATCACTGGGGCTTACTGCCAGTACTATGAATCCAATACTCCCGGAGGCCATTTTTTCCCATTTTGTTGCCCTTGTTGTGGTTGTCATTTTTATTGTTGTTATAGATGTTGTTGTTGTTGGATAAGGCAGAGAGAAATCGAGAGAAGAATGGAAGACTGAGAGGAGGAGAGAAAGACACCTGCAGACCTGCTTCACTGCTTGCGAAGCAACTCCCTGCAGGTGGGGAGCTGAGGGCTTAAATCGGGATCCTTGAGCCAGTCCTTGCACTTTGCACCATGTGCTCTTAACCCGATGCTACCGCCCAGCTGCCCGCCCCCCATTATATCTGTTTTTCTTTTTGGAATGAAAAAGTGGATGGAGAGGGACAAAATCCCTCAGGTATAAAGACTCAATGCTTAAAAAAAAGTCCTGAATTTTAAGACCTAAGTCAAAGATGAAAAACTATTTGTTCACTTAGCCAACAATTTTTATAGACTACCTACTCTGTAACATGACAGTACTAAGGTTGTTGTTCTAGGTTCATGTTTGGTATTTTGGATATAGTGGAGAAAAAATAAGTAAATAAAAATCTTAGATCCTTATTTGTAGGAAATACCACCCTAGATATCAAAACAAAGTAGTTTTTTTTTCTGCTAGAGAAAAATGAGGTGTATAAGAATTCACTAAAGGTGTTAAGCATAGTATAAGGTCAGTGAAAACTTTCGAGAAGTGTCCATGGAAGCATGTCGCGTATCTGCAGAATTTTTTCTGGCAAAAAGATGAGCAGGTGCAAAGGTTAGAAGGAGCACTAGCAAATAATAAGGAAGATATTTTCCAGAGGGATGACAAGGTAGGTTGATGGAACTTTATGTCAAAAAGTAGCCAGAAGCTTCATAAACAGAGGGGCTTGCAGGGCAAGATAACACTGTGAATTTTATTCACTTGTCAAACAAAAGTCTAGAATAGGGAATAAAAAGACCTTTCTATAGAGGTGAAACGTTTCTAAAATTGTTGATGTGAAAAGCAGCAGTCTCAATTGCAGATTAAATGTCTTTAGTTATAACCCTTGCAGCTGGAAGCTAACATGTCAGGTCCCCTCATGTGTTTGTAATCAAGTCACATAGGATACATGCAGTCTTACAGACTAAGAGCTCCAAAAAAGGTATCCACTCTCAGTTTCATCACAGTTTTCAGTATATGCTTGAAAAATAGAGAAGAAGACACTCTAAATGTTCATGTTCTAGTCCTGTAAAAGTGCAGATAATAACAAACATTCTATGACCATTAGCAGCTTTTCCACAAACCTCCTTTTTAAAAAAACTCATTTATTTTCCCTTTATTGTTATTATTGTTGTAGTTATTACTATTGTTATTGATGTTGTCATTGTTAGAGAGGACAGAGAAATGGAGAGATAAAGGGAAGACAGAGATGGGGGAAGGAAGATGGAGGCACCTGCAGACCTGCTTCACCACCTGTGAAGTAACTCCCCTGCAGATGGGGAGGCCCGGGGCTGGAACTGGGATCCTTAAGCCGGTCCTTGTGCTTCGCGTGTCACGTTCACTTAAACCCCCTACGCTCCTAAAAACCTCCTTTTTAAAAAAAAAAATAAATAATAAATAGATCTTTTTGTGTTTTTTAAATATTTTAAATCTTTTATTTATTTATTTACTATTGGATAGAGATGGAGAGAAAATAAGTGGGCATGTAGAGATAGAGAGAGGGAAAGAGACAGAGAGACCCCTACAGCCCTACTTCACTGCCTGTGTAGATTTTCTCCTTCAAGTGGGAACCAGGGGCATGAACCCGGGTCCTTGTGCACTGTAATGTGTGACCTTAGCCAGATGTACCACCATCTGGCCCCTTTTTACTAGAGCGCTGCTCAGCTATGGCTTATAGCGGTATAGAGTACTTAGCTTAGTACTTCAGACCCTCAGGCATTAAAGTTTTTTTTTGAATAACCAGTAAACTATCTCCACCTCCCACCCCTTTATTTATCTACTTATTTATTTGTTTATTTTTACCAGAGCACTGCTCAGGTCTGGCTTGTAGTGGAGTTGGGGACTGAACCTGAGATGTCACAGTCTCAAGCATGAAAGTCTTTTTGCATAGCCATTATGCTATCTCCTTACCCCCACAAACCACCTTTTCTCACAAACAGCTTTTGTACTCATTACCTGAACATATCTGTAAAGGTTGGGGCTTCAGTTTGAATCACAATAAGTGTGTCTATCTGCTCCAGAAGGCAAACAACAAAAGATTCTATTTCACTGTCATTCATCATTGCCAAAGACAACTAGAACAGAGAATATTTGCTTTTGAAGCAGTTGGAGAGTTAACAACAAAACCTCTGAAAGCTGTGAGTATTTCTATTGTATATATTTGCAATCTGGGGCATATTCATAAGAATTCATAAAAAGCAATATGCTATTGAGTTCCCACCTTGGCTTTACTATACTTAGTGTTTCTATAATAAAAAGTAAAATAAAAAATTAAATATATCATTGTAACTTCAGTTATTTAGACTCTTTAATTCATATAATTGAATGCAATACATGTTTAAATTTAAAATTATAATTATTAGTTCACTGATTTTTTTTCTAGAAAGAACTGAGAATATAATACTTACTGTCAAAGAAACCTTGACCATTTCAAAAAGTTAAGCAATTTGTTACATAGAATTTTCTAAGGTGGAGATCACATCAACAATCTTTCTACTGGAAATTTTTGTATAGTCAAATAAAAGGATATTGGGTAAATAGCTTTCAAAATTTTAGAAAAGAAATCAAGACTACAGCTCCTTATTTCCTCTCTCCAGAAAGCCAACACAAGAGAAGAAAAGTAGCAGTAAATTACAAACCAATCTTTGGGTACCAATAAAGAAAGTATAAAATCTGCCACACGGGAGTCAGGCAGTGGCAGCAGCAGGTTAAGCACAAAGCGCAAGGACCAGCATGAGGATCCCCTTCGAGCCCCTGGCTCCCCACCGGCAGGGGAGTCACTTCACAGGCGGTGAAGCAGGTCTGCAGGTGTCTTTCTCTCCCCCTCTCTGTCTTCCCCTCCTCTCTCCATTTCTCTCTGTCCTATCCAACAACAACATCAATAACCACAACAATGTTAAACAACAAGGGCAACAAAAGGGAAAATAAATAAATAAATATAAAAAAAATATCTAGCCACACATATGGCTCCACAGAACAAAAATGCTTTAGATTGACTTATGAATCTTTTGTAGCAAAAGTGAAAGGTTTTCCTTTTGTGGTTAGATTAATGTAGTTACCAAAGCAAAAGTAATGAAGAGTTTTGAAGGTTTGTATTTCTTATTCTCTGCATTGCTGAGTCTCATCTGAAATGCATATTTGAGGATATCTTTCATTTCTTTGCTATGGTTAAAAAGTAGTCTCGAGAGACATTTGAATAGGCAACCATATAGGAAAAGGAAAAATAAAAGGGTAGACTGTGCTTTTCTTTTCATTGTGTTAGTTATACATTCTTTTATCTTATCATACAGTATAATAAAAATTTATCAAGTAAAGCAGAAAACCTCTTTTAACATATAAATATTCAAATTATATGGTGATTTTGAACACACCTTTATCATCCCATATGCTTATTAATCTCTAGACAAAAGTATGAAGCCTATTTTAGTGAGCAAAACTACAATTTCTTTCTTTCTTTCTTTCTTTTTTTTTTTTTTTTTTTTAGCATTTAAACCATTCTGTCACTTTGTATCTACAATATGGCATATACTGAAATGTTAAAAGTCAATAGAAGACCAATGTGAAAATGTGTGAGACATAAAACTAGGTTAAGAGTTTATATTTACTTTTTCTTTCTAAAATGGAATAGCTGCATGTCTCAGCCATATCAGACAGATTAAGCCAAACATTCTTCTACAAAAAGTCTTACATAGGACACCAAATAAGACAAACTGATGTCCATCTAAGTCATTAATGCTCAGAAACTATTTTTAAGTATTTTAATATATCACTTTATTGGAGGAAATGCTGTACAAGACTGTTGTCCCAGGTATACATTTTCACATCAACCCCAGGATAGGTGTTATCCATAGAATTCTCTCCAACTTGTCATCTGCCTTCACCATAGGATACTGGGTGCCCAACTGTCTTTCAACACGCTTCTGGCTTCCCTGTTTAGAGACCTTGGATCTGCTGCACTAGACCATAGCAGATTAAGTTTTCACCTAGTATTTTTTCTAGCTTTGTTTCTTAGGTCTCACTCATAAGGGAGATAATACAGTACTCATCCTTCTTCCTGCTTATTTCACATAAATATATGATTTCTTCAAGTTCCTTTCAAGTTGTTATAAAAGAAAAGATTTAATCATTTCTTACATTTGAGTAATATTATACATAAATACCGCAACTTCTTAAACCACTCATCTGTCTTTGGACTTTTGGGTTGTTTTCAAATAGTGGCTAGCACAAAGCATGCTGCAATGAACACAAGTGTGAACAGATATCTTCAGATGAGTGCTTTTGTGTTCTGTGGATAGATATCTGGATAAAAATTGCCAAATCACAGGTGGCGCAAAGCACAAGGACCGGCATAAGGATCCCAGTTCGAAACCCGGCTCCCCACCTGCAGAGGCGTCGCTTCACAGGCAGTGAAGCAGGGCTGCAGGTGTCTATCTTTCTCTCCCCCTCTCTGTCTTCCCCTCCTCTCTCCGTTTCTCTCTGTCCTATCCAACAACGACGACAACAACAATAATAACTACAACAATAAAACAACAAAGGCAACAAAAGGGAATAAATAAATAAAATAAAATATTTTAAAATTTTTTTTAAAAATTGCCAAATCTGATGGTAGGTCCCTTTTCTCTTTTTTTTTTCTTGTTATTTTATTATTATTATTTTTAAAAATAGTTTGAGTACTCCAAGCTGTCTCCTTCATCAGCTGTGAGAAGGTCCCTTTTTCCCCACACTAGCACTTGCTGTTTCCATCCCTTTTAATGTATGACATTTTCACAGTTGTGTGGTGTTATCTTAACTAGCATTTTTCTGGTTATCAGTGATTTTGAGCATATTTTCACATGTGCTAGCCATGTGAGTATTTTCTTTGGAAGGATTGTTTTCAGATAATCCCCATTTTTTAATAGGGTTGTTTACTTGTTTTGTGGGATTTTTTTTTTAAGTTTCTGTATTAGTGATTTGATAGTGACTTATAACATTATAAGATGAACAGGGTATAGTTCCACACGAGATCCTTTTCTCTGTTGTGTGACATGTAAAGAGTTCTCCCAGAGGGTCAAGTGGTAGCGCAGCAGGTTAAGTGTGCATAGCTCAAAGTGCAAGGACTGGCCTAAAGATCTCTGTTTGAATCCCCGGCTCCCCACCTGCAGGGGGATCGCTTCACAAGTGATGAAGCAGGTTTGCAGGGGTCTATCTTTCTTTTCTCTCTCTAAATCCCCCCTTCTCTCAATTTCTCTCTGTCCTATCCAACAACATCAATGGCAACAATAACAATAATGACAACAACAAGGGAAAAAAATGGCCTCCAGGTGCAGTGGATTCATGGTGCAGACACCTCATGAGCCCCAGCAATAACTCTGGAGGCAAAAAGAAAAAAAAAAGTTTGCCCATTCTGTAGAAAGTCTTTCTATTTTGGTAATTGTTTCGTATGCTGTGCAGAATCTTTTCATTATGTTGCTGTCCCACCATTATATTTTTGCTTTTTTTTCTTTATTGTCAGACTGAGTCTCAGAATATATTTCTGTAGCAGTCATCGTCTAATGTTCCACCAATGTTTTCTTCTACACATTTTATGGTTTCTGGTCTATCATTCAAGGCTCTAGTCTGTCCATTTTGAGTTGAATTTATGAAGTGAGATATAGTAGTCCCATTTCATTCTTCTGCATATCACAACACAATTCCCCAGTGACATTTATTCAGATTTTTCTTACTCTAATGTTCTTAGCACCTCTGTTATAAATAAGCTATCCATATCTCTAAGTATGGTGGCTAAGAGAGTAAACCCTACATATTTGATTTTCATTATTTAAATAATAGTCTACAGAGGTGCATGGAACATAAAATTAGCAAATATTGAGTAACAGCACTAACTAGGCTAAAATTGATGTTGTTTATAGTATGAAACCTAACACAAGAAGGTGGTGAGGGGGGTTGGGCAGTAGCGCAGTGGTTTAAGTGCACATGGCGCGAAGCACAAGGACTGGTGTTAAGTATCCCGGTTCGAGCCCCTGGTTCATCCACCTGCAGGGAGGTCGCTTCACAAGTGGTGAAGCAGGTCTGCAGGTGTCTATCTTTCTCTCCCCCTGTCTGTCTTTCCCTCCTCTCTCCAGTTCTCTCCTCCCTATCCAACAACAATGACATCAATGGCAACAACAATAATAATAACCACAATAACAAAACAAAGAAAATGGTTACTTAAACTTTCACAGGCTACAGAGATTCTTTGCCTCTCTCTCTATGTGAATGTCTTCGTAAGCCAAGATTGATTTTATTTGCTTTCCTTTTAAGTACCAATTTTGCTACAAACTGATTGATGTCCTTGAGGGACCATAAAATGTACGTAAGTCTTATATTGATACTTACATGGTAGCAATCTAAGTGGCCAGTCTTTTCAGGCTGAGAGAGGAGTAAAGTAAGGTGAGACACAGGAAGAGCTACTGTTCCACCACTATTGTATTCCCTGTGTTGTCACTGAAGCTTCTCTCACATGTGATGCCAGGCTCAAACTCACAGCCTTGCTCATGATGATAAATGTTCCTTAAAGAGTGAGCTACTTACACTCCTCCCCAGTTGCCCACTTTAAACTGTGAAGATTGTGTAAACTCTCTCCTCAGGCATTTGATAATTTAAAATGCTCTTCCTAGTCCAGAGGACTGAAAGCTAACTCTAGTATGCCCCTGTATGCCATATAAGAAACTTTAAGAAGCTATTAAGTGAAACTACTAACACATAGAGTAGCATTTATTTATATTTATTTATTTATTTATTTTTGGCTCCAGGATTATTGCTGGGGCTAGGTGCCTGCACTACAAATCCACTGCTCCTGGAGGCTATCCCCCCTTTTGTTACCCTTGTTGTTTTATTGTTGTTGTTGTTGGATAGAACAGAGAGAAATCAAAAGAGGATGGGAAGACAGAGGGGGAAAGAAAGACAAGACACCTGCAGACCTGCTTCAACACTTGTGAAGTTCCCCCCTGCAGGTGGGGAGCCAGGGTCTCAAACTGGCGGTTCTTGTGCTTTGCGCTATGTGCACTTAACCCACTGTGCTACTGTCCGACCCCCCATATAGTAGCATTTCTAAAATTATATATATTTTTTTCATTTTAAAAGTGATCTTTCACAATACCCCTTCTAGGTCAAATCAAATTGCTAAGGTATAGGATGATGGGATATAGAGTGGTTTGAACTACAGCTTATGTTAAGTACACAGTTATATCATTGATCTTTATATATGTACTCAATAAAAATAATGCTCTTTCCTTATGTAAGCATAATCTCATGTTAAATACCCCTAGATTCTTCTTCAAACAGCATTTCTACCCTCTTAATGTGCCATAAAACCTCTGATCGGTTTATGAATTGTTAGAAAAAACTGGAAGCATTTCCACTCAGATCAGGTACTAGACAGGGATGCCCACTATCACCATTACTATTCAACATAGTATTGGAAGTTCTTGCCATAGCAATCAGGCAGGAGCAAGGAACTAAAGGGATACAGATTGGAAGAGAAGAAGTCAAACTCTCCTTATTTGCAGATGACATGACAGTATACATGGAAAAACCTAAGGAATCCAGCAAGAAGCTTTTGGAAATCATCAGGCAATACAGTAAGGTATCAGGCTATAAAATTAACATTCAAAAGTCAGTGGCATTCCTCTATGCAAACACTAAGCTAGAAGAAATTGAGATCCAGAAATCAATTCCTTTTACTATAGCAACAAAAATAATAAAATATCTAGGAGTAAATCTAACCAAAGAAGTGAAAGACTTGTATACTGAAAATTATGAATCACTACCCAAAGAAATTGAAAAAGACACAAAGAAAAGAAAGGTATTCCATGTTCATGGGTTGGAAAATTAACATCATCAAAATGAATATATTACCCAGAGCCATCTACAAATTTAATGCTATCCCCATCAAGATCCCAAGCACATTTTTTAGGAGAATAGAACAAATGCTACAAATGTTTATCTGAAACTAGAAAAGACCTAGAATTGCCAAAACAATCTTGAGAAAAAAGAACAGAACCGGAGGCATCACACTCCCAGATTTCAAACTGTATTATAGGGCCATTGTCATCAAAACTGCTTGGTACTGGAACATGAATAGACACACTGACCAGTGGAATAGAATTGAGAGCCCAGAAATGAGGCCCCACACCTATGGACCTCTAATCTTTGACAAAGGGGCTCAGACTATTAAATGAGGAAAGCAGAGTCTCTTCAACAAATGTTGTTGGAAACAATGGGTTGAAACATGCAGAATAATTAAACTGAATCACTGTATTTCACCAAATACAAAAGTAAATTCCAGGTGGATCAAGGACTTGGATGCTAGACCAGAAACTATCAGATACTTAGAGGAAAATATTGGCAGAACTCTTTTCCGCATAAATTTTAAAGACATTTTCAATGAAACGAATCCAATTACAAAGAAGATATAAACCTATGGGACTACATCAAATTAAAAAGCTTCTTCACAGCAAAAGAAACCACTACCCAAACCAAGAGACCCCTCACAGAGTGGGAGAAGATCTTTACATGCCATACATCAGATAAGAGTTTAATAAGCAACATATATAAAGAGCTTGCCAGACTGAAAAATAAGACAACAAATAACCCCATCCAAAAATGGGGGGAGGACTTGGACAGACTATTCACCACAGAAGAGATCCAAAAGACCGAGAAACACATGAAAAAATGCTCCAAGTCTCTGATGGGAATGTCAATTGGTCCAACCTCTGTGGAGAACAGTCTGGAGAACTCTCAGAAGGCTAGAAATGGACCTACCCTAATGACCCTGCAATTCCTCTCCTGGGGATATATCCTAAGGAACCCAACACATCCATCCAAAAAGATATGTGTACACATATGTTCTTGGCAGCACAATTTGTAATAGCAAAAACCTGGAAGCAACCCAGGTGTCCAACAACAGATGAGTGGCTGAGCTGAGTGGAATACTACCCAGCTGTAAAAAATGGTGACTTCACCATTTTCAGCCGATCTTGGATGGACCTTGAAAAAATCATGTTGAGTGAAATAAGTCAGAAACAAAAGGATGAATATGGGATGATCTCACTCTCAGGCATAAGTTGAAAAACAAACTCAGAAATGAAAACACAAGTAGAACCTGAAATGTAATTGGCATATCGCACCAAAGTAAAAGACTCTGGGGCGGGTGGGGAGAATACAGGTCCATGAAGGATGATAAATGACATAGGGGGGGTTGTATTGTTAAATGGGAAACTGGGGAATGTTATGCATGAACAAACTATTGTATTTAATGTTGAATGTAAAATATTAATTCCCCAATAAAGAAATAAATTTACAAAAAAAGAAATTTCGAAACTATGTTCATTTTCAAAGGAAGTGAACACCTAAAGGTTTTCTTTAGCCAGAAACTTGTGATAAATGAAAGACTATGATGTTATTTTTAAATAAGCTTTTCAAAAATAGATTGCAGTATGTATCAGATCCTTAGGAATATGATGGGACATCCTAAGTACATAGTTAAGACATGAGAAAGAAAGACAGATTTTGCTAAGTAAATAAGTCTGTCTCTACCCTATGCTGAATACAGTTACCACAAAGGAATCAAAAGGAAATGAGCAAATTAAATATAAATAATTATCTTCTCAATTGGGAAGTCAAGGTCATAGAGAGATGTCTATATTAATGTGAAGGGAAGTAACTAGTTGATTTTCTACACAGTGACAGTCAGGGCATCTCTAATATGGGTAAGAGCCTCTAGAGTGTGTTGGGAAAAAATCACTACACAGGTTCAATAGGAATATTTAATTTGTGGGGCCAGGTTGTAGTGCACTCTGTTGAGTGTACACATTACCATGTAAAAGGTCCCAGGTTCCTCACCTGAAGGGGGAAGATTCATAAGTGGTGAAGCAGTGTTGCAGGTATCTCTGTTTCTCCCTCTGAATTCCTCTCCTATCACAGTTTCTCTGTGGCTTTATCCAATAAATGAATTAATAAGTAAAATGTTGAAAATGAAATTAAAATTATTAGAAAGAATATTTAATTTGTATATGTGAACTATACATTTGCTTGGAGCAGGAAGAAATTTTAAAATACTTTTTTTTTTTGTCTCCAGGGTTATCACTGGGGCTCAGTGCCTGCACTACAAATTCACTGCTCCTAGAGGCCATTTTGCCCCATTTTCTGTTGCCCTTGTTGTTCTTATTGCTGTTGGATAAGAGAGAGAAATTGAGAGGGGAGGGGGAAAAAGAGGAGAGAATAGACACCTGCAGACCTGCTTCACTGCTTGTGAAAGGATCTCCCTGCGGGTGGGGAGAAAGGGGCTCGAACCGAGATCCTTGTACTGGTCCTTGTGCTAAGCATCATGTGCATTTAACCGGTGAGCTACTGCCCGGCCCCCAGAATACTTTTCTAGAAATTCTTTAAAAAAATAAAAAAAAAAAAAGCTACTAGGCATGAATAACAAACACCAGCTAGGTGATATAAATAATAAGATAGATCTTAACCAAAGTGCATTTTTGGCATGCAATATTAATCTGGCATTAAATTCAATTTACATTAAGTAGCAAACAATATTTCTTAAATGATAGCATCCTTTAGTCATTTATATCAATGTCAGTAATAAATATCCAGTTCTATCTAAAGGAGTCTGATCAATAATATTCTCTTCCTTTCAGTTCATAAGAAAGAAGAAGACACTTTTCAGAGTAAGCTAGCAAATGGAAGGCTGAACACACAAATATGATATCATTTGGAGGTTTTTGTATAAAATGATTTTCTATTTCCAAAATACTTTTAAACTGTTATAATTGAATTTCATATTTCACCTCTGAGAATTCTCTGGGATTCTGACAGATCATCTTCAAAAATTACTTATTAAACTACGAGGAATGTTAGTGCAATATCTGAAAATACAGAGTAAAAGAAGCTAAGTTTTATCCCAAGGGGATGGTGCAAAATTTAGGTTCCTGGAGGGGACAAGGTGACTGGTGAATCTCCCTTAAAAGTGCATAAATTTTGCGGCTGGGTAATGGTGCATCTGGTGGAGTGCACACGTTATAGTGCACAAGGACCCAGATTTAAACCCCCATTCCCCATCTGCAGGAGGAAAGTTTCACAAGGGGTGAAGCAGTAATACAGGTTTCTCTCTGTCCTTCTCTATATATATATATTCACCTTCCTCTCAATTTATGTCTCTGTCAAATAAATATAAATAAATAAAATTTTGAAAATGTGTATAACATTTTAAAATTTGTCTAGAGCTGCCATGGAATCTGTGAGATATATTTTCAAATGTGACCTATTTATGAAGTGGAAAAGTGACTTGATCATATGAATAATTTTAAGCAGGAGAATTGTATATAAAGGGGGAAAATCATGTCATTTGAAATAATTTTTATGAACAATTTCACATCCAAAAACCGTGTACTACTATTATTTTTATTTAAATTTTAGTGACTGAAGAAATTGTTTCTTTCACTACTTTTTTTCTCTATCTTTTCTTTTCTTCTTCTTCTTTTTTTTTTTTTTTTACAAAAGCACTCACTACTCAGTTCTAGCTAATGATGATGCCAGAGATCAACCCTGCGACTTCTTGTGTATGTGGCCTGTGTGCTACGCGGCTGTTCTTTTCTCTACTAGTGACGAAAGCTAAAACTGTAAGAAACAAATTATACAGGAGGACAGTAACAACCAAAGTAGTTTCCTTAAATTTTAAAAGAACTTTAACTTTCCATTTCACCCAAGTAAAGAAAAATATTTTACTTGAAATTAAATCTATCACCACAAATATTTTCTCAACTTTTCAATATCATTCTATTGAGAAAATGTTGGTTTATAAAGTCGTTCCTGCAGTCCAGGCAGTGGCTCACCACATTAAGCACACATAGTACAAAGCCCAGGAACTGGCAGAAGGATCCCGGTTCGAGCCTCCAGTTCCCCACCTGCAAGGGAGTTGCTTCACAAACAGTGAAGTAGGTCTGCAGCTGTCTGTCATTCTTTCTCCCTCTCTATTTTCCCCTCCCCTTTCAATTTTTCTCTGTCCTATCAAAAAGAAAAATTGAAAACATGGCCACAGGAGCAGTGGATTTGTAGTATAGGCACCAAGCCCCAGGAGGCAAATACATGGATACATACATACATACATACATACATACATACACACACACACACACACACACATACATAAAGTTGTTGCTATCAAGAGATACAGTTCTACATCTTCCCAAGGTAGGTGTCAGTACAATTTACCTTATCTCAAATTGTTACAAAAAATTCTTAACTCCTGCCTATTCGATGCAGTTCTAGTCTTCTCTCCAAGGAGAATAAACATGCATATATGTAGAAAATATACCACTACACAGTACACATGATCTAGTTTGATTGGTAGACACTATCAGTGAGACTGGTTACATATTTGCCCGCATCTAAGAGAAAGCGTGTTTCTTAAGAATCAAATGTTGTGCCTAAATCATTTAATTCCCGAGTTGAAAATACTTAAGGGAGTCGGGCTGTAGTGCAGCGGGCTAAGCACAGGTGGCGCAAAGCACAAGGACTGGCATAAGGATCCCGGTTCGAACCCCGGCTCCCCACCTGCAGGGGAGTCGCTTCACAGGCGGTGAAGCAGGTCTGCAGGTGTCTATCTTTCTCTCCTCCTCTCTGTCTTCCCTCCCTCTCTCCATGTCTCTCTGTCCTATCCAACAACGACTACAACAATAAAACAACAAGGGTAACAAAAGGGAATAAATAAATAAAATAAATATTAAAAAAAAAAACAAGAAAAAAAATACTTAAGGCTAGAGTCAAAGTTTCTGTTTTGAGAACTGGTCTTTTTCTTCTAGTCTAAATCTTCACATCATACTCTTTTACTCAGATGTTTTCAACAACTGAGTTTTCCTTAGCCACTGCCAAACAGTCTTTCTCATATTTTTTTAATTCTCACCTTTACCACCTGACTCTGCTGCAAGCCTAAAGCTATAAATGCTCAAAATCCATTTTAAGGAACAGAAAAGGTAAGAGATAAATAAATTGGTAGGGTGTATGTATTACCATGCATGAAGGTCCAGGTTCAAGCCTCAGTACCATAGGGGACTACCATGGCATAGGAGAAGAACCATAGATGGTGGAGCAATGTAGTGGTTTCTCACCTTCTCTTGTCTGGCCTTCTGTCTATATATTTTAAATGAATAAAAAATTGACTTGGTAAAGGTAGGATTGTGCATGTGATGGAAAGAAAAAGAGAAAGGAAGGGGAAAATAAATGCTGGGGACCAGGTGGTGGTGCTCAAGGACCAGGTTTCAGCCCTGATACCTCACTTGCAGTGGTGACACAAGCACTACAGGTGTCTCTCTGTCTCTCCCTATCTCCCCCACCCCTTTCAATTTCTCTCTATTCTAACAACAGCAACAACAAAAATGGGGCACTTAGCCCCAGTGATAACCCTCGTGGCCATTAAAAAGAAGAAGAGGGAGTCGGGCAGTAGTGCAGCAGGCTAAGCACACTTGGCGCAAAGCACAAGGACCGGCGTAAGGATCCTGGTTCAGCACCCGGTTCCCCACCTGCAAGGGAGTCGCTTCACAGGCAGTGAGGCAGGTCTGCAGGTGTCTGTCTTTCTCCCCCCATCTCTGTCTTCCCCTCCTCTCTCCATTTCTCTCTATCCTATCCTACAGTGACGACATCAGTAATAGCAACTACAACAATTAAAAAAAATAAACAAGGGCAAAAAAAGGGAAAATAAATATAATTAAAAAAAGAAGCAGAAGAAGGAGAAGATGAAGAATACCATCCCTTCTTACTTTCACCATATTCATAATCTGCTTTCTGTACCCACGATTCATAGGGAATCAGGGATAATTTCTACAAACAAAAATCACAACAGGAAAGTAAAATTATGATTTCAGATTTAAACTGGGAAGAGTTTCATTTTTGCATACAGACTTTAAGGCACTGAACACTTTCATTCTATTTAACTAGTTGCTTAAATTGATAGAAATTTCTCAAGCCACTAAAAATGGGATTGGCGTTCTCATCACAGGTAGCCAAATGAAAAATATTTACAACAGATTTGGGGTTAGGCTTGATCCATGCCAAGTCCATGTCCTCAGTTATGTGCATTGGAGTCTGTAAAAGTTCCTCCTTCAGTCCTACATTTGTTCAAATAATTAGACTTTTAAATGCTTGATAACAATTCTTGTTTCCCACAGAATTTGGGTAACTATTTAACTAATTTCAACTTCCTTTTCTCAATAATGACTTTTGTTAGTCAGATTTCACATAGAAACTGAAATGGAAAGGAACATAGGTGCTTGCCACTAAAACCTGGAGAATAGGGAGTTTATTCTATCTTCTCTGATCTTGTCTCTTAAGAAAAGGTCTTTGTAATACTCAAGTGATGGAACTTCTGTACATATCCAAGGAAAGGAAAACTCCAAATATTCATACTATTATTTATTGCTATGATATGTCTTATTATCAAAGGTTAATATATGCACCTATTTAATACATGTACACATAAACACACACACAGAGAGAAAAATATATGAGTATAAACAATTAGCAACACAACTGCATTTCAGTCTTTGAACCTATATTAACAAAGTATTACTATTATGTCGGAAGCACTTCCTCCGGATTGCTTAACAGTAATGTTGTCAGAATCATGTTATTTACTCCTCTCCCAAAAATAAAAATCCTAAAAGCCTACTACAGAATTGGGGGAAAGGAAAATGAAACTAACAACACAAGAAAAAAATCAGGATGTGTTAATATTATGTTATTCTTGAGCTGTTTTGTTTACTTATAAGGTGATTATTTTGTTAAGTGGAAAACTTTCTTGAGGCCAAATTCTGCTTCTTTTTTCCCAGATTCTATCACAACATTGAGTCCCAGACTGAGCACAGATTAAATACTGATAGAACACTTCACCGGAGGACAAAACATCAAAAACCAGTCAAACAAATCTCAGATGATGTAGTTATTCTTTTACTCTTCTCCTTAGTTGATATTTGTACTATGAAAATTGAAGCTGTACAACTTTCTGAAACATTGAACAGGCCAGAATGGACATGACACCACAGCAGAAAGCTAAACACTTTAATCCTCCCCTTTTGTTATCCATGTCCAAACATAACTATACTATTTAGGATAGAAGTATTCCAATTGGGCAGGGGAGACAGCATAATGGTTATGCAAACAGACTCTCATGCCTGAGGCTCCTAAGTCCCAGGTTCAATCCCCTGCACCACCATAAGCCAGAGCTGAGCAGTGCTCTGGTGTTTCTCTGTGTGTGTCTCTCTCTACATCTCTCTCAAAAATAAAATTAATAAAAAAAATTAAAAAAAAATTATTCCAATTAACCACTGAGGAAATTGTCTCTCAGACAAAAAAAAATAGAACTTAATTCACTAATGGCTTACTCTGTGTAAAACTGGAATTGTATACTTTGAAATTGTAAAGATAGTGTCTAGTGACCTCTTAGTATGCATTGAATAAAGGCAAAGTCCCATAAGAGAACAAAAGTGTGTGTGTGTGTGTGTGTGTGTGTGTGTGTGTGTGTGTATTAATGCTGATGGAGTGCTGACTGACTTTTTTTTTTTTTTTTTTGCTGTCAGAACTGAAAGCCTGAAGGTCTCCACAATGTTATAAGAGAGTAAAAGCCAATCAAAGAGGTGTTATGCTGTTGGATATGATACCAGGACCTGCCAATATTCCTAGCACTAGCCTACTTTTTTAAAGGGCAGCAAATGGTCCTGAATATATACTGATGAAAAATATGTGGGTTGACATTTTAAAATTCAGGCAGGATAGTGGTACCATCATCTTACATGATAATCAATGTCTATGGGACTTCTTCTAAATGTCATTGGAATTATACTTCTCAATGCCCTACAAGCCAAAGTCAAAAAGAAAAGCCAGCAAAATTTTCACACCGAGCTAGTTTATGTCAGAAGACCTCTTTAAGACAGCCTCAAATGTGTAGGATTATAAACAAATTTTATAATTTTTTAAATTTTCAAGTCAAGTTATTGGCAAACTAATCATTCACAAAAGTTTCACAAGTACAATTTCTCAGTCCCCTCTGATATGTATCTGGACATGACTCCTACCATCAACTTAAGCATTCCTCTATTAGACAGTATTCAGCGGGTCCCCAATATCCTCTCAAGCTCTTCCACCTCTCACTCAGAGTCTTTGTTTCTGGTACAATAGACAGAAAAATCTGAATTTTACAATATGGTTGCCCTATTTTTCTTAAGTTCTACTTGTGAGTGGGGTTCCACTGTAAAGTTTAGTTCATCCTAGTGTCCTCAGTTTCTTCTTCAAAAGCTGTAATGCCTAGTTTATTAACACATACTTTCAAATTGACACGTATATTCCCCAATAACCAACCTCTCCTCAGAGAACAGAGGTTGATAAATTCACAGCAGTATTTCAATACACCAGATAAAACATATAGTTACCAAGTGTGAGGAGTGGGTCTCAAAGTTCTGTCACAAGTCACACAAAATTGTAGCTTCCTTAGCTGTGAAGCAGTAGTAAAAGAATTTATCCTCTTATTCACTCTCATTACCCTCTCTAACTTTTACTATTAAAGAAAAGGAAAAACAAACAAACAAACAAACAAACAAAAATGGTTGACGAAAAATATTCAGTCATCCTGCCACCCCTAAGTCCCAGCAATCACACTAGTGGCAATAAAATAAAACCACTCAAGTAATAGCGACTGCCTCCCCCAAATAGTATTGAACCATGTATTATATAACAAATAATAACCTACAGTCTTTCTCTAGTGTGGAGAATAGTACTGAAATAGAGCCTAAAATCTGGACATCTTTGCACTTAAGTCCATTTCAGTCAAACTCTTATTTATGATTGGAAAAAGATTATCAAGAAAATGGGCACTACACAATGTGGAAGTAGGGATAAGAATGTCCCAAATCCACCTCCCCAGCAGTCTCTTTTCATCCCATTTTAAAAGCTGTGATTTTCAGTTAAGTCCCTTCCACATCCCTGTGCAAATGATCTTTCACTGTTTTCAGGTGTGGCGATTAGGGGCTGGGAAATGACCGAATGAACTTTTCCTGACCAGCAGTCTGGGGAGACAAGGGGGCCTTTTAATTCTTCTTGTTCAGTTATGATATTAACCATGTAACACATTTTTTTCTCAAACACTTGCCTTTTTTATTTTTATTTTTTTTCCTCCAGAGTTCTTTCTGGGGTTCAGTGCCTGCAATACAAATCCACTACTCCTGGAGGTAATTTTTCCCATTTGTTGTTGTTGTTGCTGATGCTATTGTTGGATAGGGCAGAGAAAAATTGAGAGAAGAGGACAAGATAGGGGGAGAGAAAGACAGACACTTGCAGACCTGTTTCACCACTCATGAAGCGACCTCTTGTAGAACATGTTTTTTAACTGTTCAAGTGATACTGAGTTTCTTTGAACAACACTTAAGCTATGTCATTGCTGGTTCACTCCTTACAGCTTTAGTCATCAACATTGAGTATAACATAAAATAAGTATACATTGCTGGGCAAATTATTGCAAATAGTAAGTAAAGAAGATAATATTGTTACCTTACCCCCACTACTCAGCTACTTAATGTATTTTGTTGACATTATCATCAGGGCAGCACTAAATGTTTGCAACTTTGTACTGTGTCTTACACAAATGACATTCTCTATTTATTACAAAAAAACAAAACAAAACTAGTTCTTTAATTCTCTAGAATGGACTAATCATTGAAAGAATGATAATGGGCTCATTGATAGTGAATTATTTTGTGTGGGAATTTCCTATATAAACAACTAAATAAACTAAATAAACTGGGGCAGAATCCTTTAATATTAAATAACAGCATCTTTGGAAACTGTTGGTCTTCAATGCTTAATTACTGTTGAATGTTATACCCATCAACCTTATAACACACTAGATATTCTAGAGAAACTGAATACCTATGCAAAAGAAGAAAAAAGTGTGATAACAATGGGTTAAATTTGAAATTAAAAAAATTTTAAATTTTGAGATTTCACTTTTCCAGGTCTAGATTGCTCAGTTCTTTGGGGAAAACACCAAACTCTATTTCATCACACTGATTTTTTTCTTTTTCTTTTTAATTTCTTTACTGGGATTAATGTTTTACAGTTGACTGTAACTACAATAGTTTGTACATGCATAACACCATGACACTAATTTCAAATCGTAACATGACAACAGTTGCTTGAACCTGTGCTTTAATTTAATGCAATTTCTGTGAGTGCTCTAATTCCTATTTACTTACTTCCTCCCCGCCTGAATATTTTCTTTACTTATTTTTTCTAGTGATTTAACAGTGTTTCACAAAATTATAAAATTTCAGGAGTACAGTTTCATAGGCACACATAGTGTGTATAAGTCACCACACCCTACATCAAACTGCTCTGCAGTCTCATCTTTATGCCTAACTTTTTTGCAGTTATTTGACTTTTACTTTTCTTTGCTTTTTTTGTATCTTTCTTTTTGTTTTTTCTTTCTTTCCTCCCTTCCTTCCTTTCTTCCTTCCTCCCTTCCTTCCCTCCTTTTTTTTTTTTTTAATTTTTTATTTAAGAAAGGATTAGTGAACAAAAGCATAAGGTAGGAGGGGTACAACTCCACACAATTCCCAACACCCAATCCCCATAACCCACCCCCTCCCATGGTAGCTTTCCCATTCTCTATCCCTCTGGGAGCATGGACCCAGAGTCGTTGAGGGTTGCAGAAGGTAGAAGGTCTGGCTTCTGTAATTGCTTCCCCGCTGAACATGGGCGTTGACTGGTCGGTCCATACCCCCAGTCTGCCTCTCTCTTTCCCTAGTAGGGTGTGACTCTGGGGAAGCTGAGCTCCAGGACACATTGGTGGGGTCTTCAATCCAGGGAAGCCTAGCCAGCATCCTGGTGGCATCTGGAACCTGGTGATTGAAAAGAGAGTTAACATATGAAGCCAAATAATTTGTTGAGCAATCATGGATCCCAAGCTTGGAATAGTGGAGAGGAAGTGTTAGGGAGGTACTCACTGCAAACTCTAGTGTAATCCTGCTTTCAGGTATATATTCTGCAGTAGTCTACGGATATGTGTGCACATAAGCTCTCTCTCACAGAAACTGGTGTATATCTAGGTTATGGGACTTTGTTAGAAAGTGAACTACCTGAGATGAAATTAGAGTGTACTATTAAAGGAAAGGTCTCACCCGAGTAATGAAGCTGAAGGGTTGTCATTCCACACGTGAAGTCTCTGGATACATTCTGAGGTGAAGCATGTTGAGGTGGCAATCGTTGCTTTGGTTAGGTTGTGATCGGCAGATGCAATGTTATTTGGTTTGGATTGGGAGATGCATACGGGAAAGTGGGCCCTATCCAAGGGTTCCAGGACTGGGGGAAGTAGGGACTCTATAGTGAAGATGTGAGGTTCCTGCTGTCTTAGGGTTCAAAAAGACAATCAATAGTTAATATTATCATCACATTATTTGTTAATTGGGTTAACTTTGAAAAGTCCCTTTGTTATGGTTTGCTGGACAGTACTCAGTATCTTGTATATAGCTGTGCTATTGGAAGCTTCTAATCTACTTGGTCTAGGCTTTTGAGAGAGTCCGCATATCAAATACATAGCCTATATATTAAAAAGATTCAGTTTGTCTTTTGAGAAACTTTGAGACATACAATTGATTTCCCCCTCTCATATTAATTAGCTACTGATTTATATGTCTACATTTTGCTAGGAGTGTACATAAACACCATTCCCACCACCAAAGGACTGTGACCCATCCCTCCCACCCACTCCCACCCCCCACTGGCCCAGGAAGCTACATGTCTACCCCTCACCACTGGGTTTTTACTTTGGTGCCCTACTTACAATTTGATCAGGTCCTGCTTTTAGTTTCCCTTTCAGATCTCCTTAGTCAGCTTCTGTTGATGAGTGGGATCATCCCATACTCATCTTTATCTTTCTGACTTAGTTCACTTAACATAATTCTTTCTAGCTCTGTCCAAGATGGGTCAGAGAAGGTGGGTTCATTGTTCTTGATAGCTGCATAGTATTCCATTGTGTATATATACCACAGCTTTCTCAGCCACTTATCTGGTGTTGGGCACCTGGGTTGCTTCCAGGTTTTAGCTATTATGAATTGTGCTGCTATGAACATAGGAGTACACACCTCTTTTTGGTTGGGTGTTATGGAGTCCTTGGGGTATAACCCCAGGAGAGGAATTATTGGGTCATATGGAGGGTCCATGTCTAGCCTTCTGAGAGTTTTCCAGACTGCTCTCCACAGAAGCTGTACCAATTTACATTCCCACCAGCAATGTAAAAGGGTTCCTCTGTCCCCACATCCTCTCCAGCATTTGTTGCTGCTGTCCTTTCTGATGTATGCCATTCTTACAGGAGTGAGGTGGTATCTTAGTGTTGTCTTAATTTGCATTTCTCTGATAATCAGTGACCTAGAGCAGTTTTTCATATGTTTGTTAGCCTTTTGGATCTCCTCTGTGGTGAATGTTTTGTTCATTTCCTCTGCCCATTTTTGGATGGGGTCATTTGCTTTTTTGCGGCTAAGTTTGCTGAACTCTTTATATATTTTGGTGATTAGTTTCTTGTCTGATGTCTGGCATGTGAAGATCTTCTCCCATTCTGAGAGGGGTCTCTCTATTTGTTTAATAGTTTCTTTGGATGTGCAGAAGCTTTTCAATTTGATGTAGTCCCATTGGTTTGTTTCTGCTTTGGTCTTCCTTGCAATTGGGTTTGATTCATCAAAGATGTCCTTGAGGTGTATGTGGGAAAGTGTTTTACCAATGTTTTCCTCTAAGTATTTGATTGTTTCTGGTCTGACATCTAGGTCTTTGATCCATTTGGAGTTGATTTTTGTTTCTGGTGAGATAAGGTGGTTCAATTTCATTCTTCTGCATGTTTCAACCCAGTTTTCCCAGCACCATTTATTAAAGAGAGCCTCCTTTTTCCATTTAATCCTTTGGGCCCCCTTATCAAAGATTAGATGCCCATAGGTGTTGGGATTTACTTCTGGGCTTTCAATTCTGTTCCACTGGTCTGTATGCCTATTTTTGTTCCAGTACCATGCTGGAAGTTGTTAGGCAATATAGCAAGGTATCAGGCTACAAAATCAATGTACAAAAATCAGTGGCATTTCTTTATGCAAACACTAAATCTGAAGAAGAAGACATCCAGAAATCACTCCCATTTACTGTTGCAGCAAAATCAATAAAATACCTAGGAATAAAGTTGACCAAAGAAGTGAAAGACTTGTATACTGAAAACTATGAGTTGCTACTCAAGGAGATAGAAACTGATACCAAGAAATGGAAAGATATCCCATGCTCATGGATTGGAAGAATAAATATCATCAAAATGAATATTCTCCCCAGAGCCATATACAAATTTAATGCAATACCCATCAAAGTTCCACCAGGCTTCTTTAAGAGAATAGAACAAACACTACAATCATTTATCTGGAACCTGAAAACACCTAGAATTGCCAAAACCATCTTAAGGAAAAGAAACAGAAATGGAGGCATCACACTCCCAGACCTTAAACTATATTATAAAGCCATCATCATCAAAACAGCATGGTACTGGAACCTTCCTTCCTTTCTTCCTTCCATGAGAGCACTGCTCAGGTCTGGATTCTCTTGCTACAGGGGAATTGACCCTGGGACCTCTAAGAGCCTCAGGCATGAGAAGCTCTTTGCATTAACATTACACTACCTACCCCCACTTTAGTTATTTTGTTTCTTCCTCCTCCTACAAATACATCTAATAGGAAAATTGGGGGATGATTAAGAAGCCAAATTGAGTAGAAAATAGTTTGGTATTGAAAATAATCTACCTGTTACAAACATCTTGAAGTATCACTGAATACAGAGTTGGTATTTGTATTTAAAAAAAAAAAACCCTCAGGAACTGTTTTAGTAGACACAGCAGTGCAGTCATTTTAATCTTTTCATGCAGAACAAAAGATGAATTCTACAAGTTTGGTGCTCTCTTGGATAGATACTTTCATTTAATTGATGAGATTGAGGTGCAATATTTCAAATTTTGTCTAAACAGGATCCTTTATCTTTGAAAAAGTAAAATCAATGCATTTATAAATGTTACATAATGTCTTACTGCTCAGTATAGGTATATGCTCATCATATTTACGTGATCAACATAAATGTACGTGAAGCAGTATAGGCTGAAGCAGATATTTTTTCAGTAACATTACTTTTTCCCCTTTTTTAATTTAATTTTTCATTTATAAAAAGGAAATATTGACTAAACCATAAGAAAAAGAGGAGTACAACTTCACACAATTCCCACCACCAGAACTCTATATCCCATCCCCTCCCCTGATAGATTTCCTGTTTTTTAACCCTCTGGGAGTATGGGCCCAAGATCATTGTGGGATGCAGAAGGTGGAAGGTCTGGCTTCTATAATTGCTTCCCCACTGAACATGGGCATTGACCAGTCAATCCATACTCCCAGCCTGTCTCTCACATTCCCTAGTGGGGAAGGGCTCTGGGGAATCAGAGCTCCAGGAAATATTGGTGGGGTTGTCTGTCCAGGGAAGTCTGGTCGGCATCCTGCTAGCATCTGGAACCTGGAGGCTGAAAAGAGAGTTAGCACACAAAGCCAAAAAAATTTTTGACTAATCATGGACCTAAAGGCTGGAATAGTTCAAATGAAGAGTTGGGGACCCCTCCAATTAGTAGGTAGCTAGTAGGCATATTTTAGTTATATTCTAAAGGGCCTGTGGCTATACTAGTGGTTTTGTTGGTTTATTTTGTTTTGTTTTTGCCTGAGCCTGAAATATGATATGCAAGTGGATCCTAATTATTGTCTGGGGAGGTGATGCCATGGCTGGGAGAAGGACCAAAAAGTTGAATCAGGGAAGAGAGTGGGTCCCAAATATGGGAAAGGTGTATAAATATTGTTGACTGTAAACCTCATCAATTTGATGTGATCTGGGGCCCATATTCAGTATAGGAGCTTATGTGACCTCTGCATCCCTGTAGATCTGAGCTCACATTCTGTGGTCATGAGTAGGAACATACTAAGCTGTCCCAATATCAGGACCCATCTTCCTTAGGTGTAGCATAGAGTATATTGTCCGGCCTCCCTTAGGAGGATGGAACATTCTCTACCATTGTTGATCCAAGTTGAGAGCAAGGTTTTATGTGGGCCCACAAAGGGGTCTATTGTGTTATTCTTGATAGAAATGACCAGTAACAATGGAGAGAGGGATTTATTAGAGGTCTAGGCTCATCATGTCTGTTTGGGAATCTTAGGACTCCCCAATTAGGGCCCCAGTTGGTGGAATGGCCTGATAGTGACTAAAGAGTCATCCTTAAAGTATGCCAGTCTCTTGCCCTTATTCAGCTTTTGCAGCCCTTGCTTTGTTTGGAGTGAGTGAGAGAACTGTAATAGGAAGTAGGTGAGGAGGGTATCTAACTCTAAGTAGACATAATTTCATTATGAACTTGATAATGAAACTTGACTCACTAAAGACTATTGTGTATTTTTGCTTTCAGGTATGTATTTTGCCCTAATTTATGGATACATGTGAACATATGCTCTATCTTATGGGACCTGATCTATATATAGGTCTTGGGGTTTCGTTAGGAAGTGAACCTCCTGGAATGGAATTAGAAATACTATGAAAGGAAAGATCTCACCAAGTAATGAGGGTTAAGGGATGGCATTCCATGCCTGGCATCTCTGGACACAGTCTAAAGAGAAGCATGCTGAGGTGATACTCATTGCGTTGATTAGGTTGGGATCTGGGGATGCAATATCATTTGGTATGAATTGAGAGGGGCATGCAGGAAAGTAAGCCCCACCCTCTAGGTTCCAGGATTGGGGGAAATATAGGCTCTATAGTGGAAGCGGGAGGTTCCTACTATCTTAGGGTTTAAGAAGGCAATAGATAGTTATTGTTATAATCACATAATTTGGGAATTGGGTTAATTTTGAAATATCCTTTTGTTAGGATTTGCTGTATCTTACACAACATCATCATAAATTATGTTCTTTGACATTATTTGTATATAGCTATGCCACCAGTTGTTTCTGTTCTCCCTAGTCTAAGCTTTCAAGAAAGTCAACATATCAAAGATTCAGCCTATGTATTAAAAAGACTCAGTCTGTGCTATAAAATGTTTGAGACAATCAATCAATTTTTCCCTCTCATATTAATTAGTGATTTATATGATTACAAATTGATAGAAGTGTATATAAACACCAATCCCACCACAAAAAGACTATGTCCCTCCTACCCCCTGCCCCATGAAGCTGAACATCCACCCTCACCCTCAACCCAGGGTTTTTTCTTGGTGCCCTACTATAAATTCAGTCAAATTCTGTTTCAAGTTTCCCTTTCTGTTCTTCTTTCTCAACTTCTATTGATGAGTGGGATCATCCCATACTTGTCTTTACCTTTCTGACTTAGCTCACTTAAGATAATTCCTTCTAGCTCTGTCCAAGATGGGTCAGAGAAGGTGGGTTCATTGTTCTTAATAGCTGCATAGTATTCCATTGTGTATATATATCACAAATTTCACAGTCACTCATCTGTTGTTGAGCACCTAGGTTGCTTCCAAGTTTTAGCTATTATGAATTATGCTGCTATGAACATAGGTGTACACATTTCTTTTTGGTGGGGTGTTATGGAGTCCTTGGGGTATATCCCTAGGAGAGGAATTACTGGGTCATATGGAAGGTCCATGTCTAGCCTTCTGAGAGTTTTCCAGACTGCTCTCCACAAAGGCTGGACCAGTTTACATTCCCACAAGCAGTGCAAAAGGGTTCCTCTGTCCCCATATCCTATTCCAGCATTTGTTGCTGCTGTCCTTTTTGATGTATGCCATTCTCAGAGGAGTAAGATGGTATCTCAGTGCTGTCTTTATTTGCATTTCTCTGACAATCAGTGACATGGAGCAATTTTTCATGTGTTTGTTAGCCTTTTGGATCTCTTCTGTAGTGAATGTTCTGTTCATATCCTCTGCCCATTTTTGGATGGGGTCATTTGCTTTTTTGTTGCTAAGTTTGCTGAGCTCTTTCTATATTTTGGTGATTAGTCTCTTGTCTGATGTATGGCATGTGAAGATCTTCTCCCTTTCTGTGAGGGGTCTCTGTGTTTGTGTGATAGTTTCTTCAAATGTGCAGAAGATTTTCAAATTGATATAGTCCCACTGGTATGCTTCTGTTTTAGTCTTTTTTGCAGTTTGGTTTGTTTCATCAAATATGTCCTTGAGGTGTAGGTGGGAAAGTGTTCCACCAATGTTTTCCTCTAAGTATTTGATAGTTTCTGGTCTGAAACTATGTCCTTGTTCCACTTGGAGTAGATTTTTGTTGCTGGTGAGATAATGTGGCTCAGTTTCATTCTTCTGAATGTTTCAACCCAATTTTCCCAGCACCATTTACTGAAGAGAGCTTCCTTCCTCCATTTAATACTTTGGGCCCCATATACTATGTTGAAAAGTAATGGGGATAATGGACAGCCCTAGTCTAGTCCCAGATCTGAGGGGGGATGCTTTCAGCTTCTGTCCATTGAGTATGATATTGGGTGTAGGTCTGCTATATATGGACTCCACTATCTTGAGGAATTTCCCATCCATTCCCATTTTTTTGTAGTGTTTTGAGCATGAATAAGTGTTGGATTTTGTCAAAGGCTTTCTCTTCATCTATTGAGATTATCATGTAGTTTTTGGTTTTGCTTTTATTGATGTGGTGAATGACATTGATTGACTTATGTATGTTAAACCAGTCTTGTATTCCTGGGATAATTCCCACTTGGGCGTGATGAACAATCTTTTTGATATACTTTTGTATCTGGTTGGCCAGGATCTTATTTAATATTTCGGCATCTATGTTCATCAGAGGTATTGGTATATAGTTTTCCTTTTTTGTTGTTCCCCTCTCTGCTTTTGGTATCAGGGTGATGTTGGTTCATAGAAGGTGGACAGGAGTATTCCTGTTTCTTCGATGTTGTGGTAAAGCTTTAGAAGTATAGGTACTAGCTGTTTCCTGAAGGTTTTGTAGAATTTGTTTGTGAACCCATCTGGTCCAGGACTTTTGTTGTTGGGGAGATTCTTAATAACAGTTTTTATTTCTTTGTCTGTGACTGGTACATTTAGGTTTTGCAGTCCTTCGTGGTTTAGTTTTGAAAGGGCATATATTTCTAGGGATTCTTCATTTCTTCCAGATTCTTTAGATTGTTGGGTATAGTTCTTCGTAGACATTTCACGTGATTTTTCTGTATTTCTGAGTTGTCAGTTGTGGTCACTCCTCTATCATTTACAGTTCTATTTATTTGAGTCTTCTCTCATTTTTTTTTAATATTTTATTTTATTTATTTATTACCTTTTGTTGCCCTTGTAGTTTTATTGTTGTAGTTATTATTGTTGTTGTCTTCGTTGTTGGATAGGACAGAGAGAAATGGAGAGAGGAGGGGAAGACAGAGAGGGGAAGAGAAAGATAGACAACTGCAGACCTGCTTCACCGCCTGTGAAGCGACTCCCCTGCAGGTGGAGAGCCGGGGTTCGAACCGGGACCCTTATGCCGGTCCTTGTGCTTTGCGCCACCTGCACTTAACCCACTGAACTACAGCCCGACTCCCCTTTCATTTTTTTTAATGACTCTGGTTAGGGGTTTGTCAATCTTGTTTATAATTTTTCAAATAAACAACAATAGGCTTCATTGATCATTTGTATGTTTCTCTTATTTGCATTGTTGCTTATTTATGCTCTAATTTTAGTGATTTCTGTCCTTCTGGTTGTTTTAGGGTTCCTTTGTTCCTCTTCCTCTAAGTTGTTAAGGCAAGCAGTAAGGTCGTTTATTTGAACTTTTTCTTGTTCTCCAATGTGTGCTTGTATGCATATTAGTTTCCCTCTCAGTACTGCTTTAGCTGTGTCCCAAATACTTTGGTAGCTTGTGTCTTCATTTTCATTTGTTTCCAAGAACATTTGAATTTCTTGCTTAACCCAGAGCTTCTTAAGCAGCATGTTGTTGAGTTTCCAAATTCTGTGACTTTTAGTAATTTTCTGTTTGTTGTTAAATGTTAGCTTTACTCCACCATGGTCTGAGAAGATACTTGGGATGATTTCAATGCTCTCAAATTTGTTGATGCTGTCTTTGTGGCCTAACATATGGTCTACCCTTGAGTATTTGCTGTATGAATTTGAAGAGAATGTGTATTCCAGTTTTTTTGGGTGAAGAACTCTGAAAATGTCCAGGAGGTCTGGTCTGTCCATCTCTTCATTTAATTCTCTTGATTCTTTGTTGATTCTCTGCTTCATTGATCTAAGTGTGAAAGTGGGGTGTTAAAATCTCCCTCTATTATTGTATTACTATGGATGTATTTTTTGTAGTTCTTTCAGTAGGTGTCTGATGTACTTAGATGGGCCCTCATTGTGTGCATAGATGTTAATGATTGGTAAATCTTCTTGGTTAATTGATCCTCTATTCATTATGTAATGGCCTTGCCTATCTTTTATTACTTTATTTACTTTAAAGTCTGTTGTGTCATAGATGGGAATGGCTGTTTCTGCCTTTTTCGGTGGTCCATTAGCCTGTATGATTTTTTCCATCCCTTCACTTTAAGCCTGTGTTTGTCTTATTGGGTCAGATGGGATTCTTGCAAGCAGCATATGGTTGGGTTTTGTTTTATGAACCCTCCTCCCACTCCAGCCTTTTAGTGGGTGAATTTAAGTCATTGACATTTACTGATATTATGGATTTAATGTATTGTAGTGCCATTATTCTACAACTTTTTATTTGCTCTGATATATAGTAAGTATTATGGTGATGTTATTGCTTATAAGAGATGTTTTTAGAACCTCTTTCAGGGCAGGCTTAGTTATGGTTGCCTCCTTTAACTGTTGTTTGTCTTAGAAGGTTTTGATGCCTCCATCTAGTTTGAATGAAAGTCTAGGAGGATATATTATCCTTGATTGAAACCCTTTTTCATTGAGGGCTCAATAGATATCTTGCCATTCTCTTTTAGCTTTTAGAGTTTGAGTGGAGAAGTCTGCTGATAATTTTATGGGTTTTCCCCTGTATGTGACTTATTGTTTTTTCTCTTGCATCCTTTAGGATCCTTTCTTTATCCTTACTTCTTTTCTTTGTAACTATGATGTGTCTTGGTGTCTTCAGTTCTGGGCTGATTCTATTGGGACTCTCTGAGCCTCTTGAATCTTAATGTCCTTTCTGTTTAGGTCTGGGAAGTTTTCTTCTATAATTTCCTCTAGAATGTTTACTTCACCTTTCTCTCTTTCTTCTTCTGGCATGCCAATGATATGAATGTCACTTCTTTTGAGATTATGCCATATGTCTCTGTTTTTGTTTTCAGTATCTCTCAATCTCTTTTTGAGCTCTTTTACCTCTTTCTTAGTTTTCTCTAGCTTATCCTTCATTTGGGTAATTGTGTTTTCTGCTTCTGTTAGTCTGCTTTCCCTTCCCTCAGCTTCTTTCTTCAGTTCAGTTACAGTATTAGCTTGTTCTGCTAATTGATCTTTTAGTTCAGCTATTTCAGCTTTCATTTCTCTAATTACCTTGAGGTAACTTGTGTTTTCAATGAGGGTCTCCTCTGTTTTTTCCCTAATTCTGTTAGTGCTTTCCTCCACAGTTGTCTTCATTTCTGTGATTACTAGGTTTATTATTGCTTGCATACTTTTCTTATCTATGGTTACTTCTGACTGATTTGGAGTTTCTTCATGGTTTCTGTCTTGATTCATTTTGGTAGCAGTTTTATTTGCTCTTGATTTAACCATTTTCTTTTTATTGATTTTTTTTTTAATTTTTCTGTTCTGTCATTCTTCAATTGTTGTGTTTGAGTACAAGCCTTGATATATTAAATACCTTTATGATTAATGTAGTCACCCAACCTCAGAAACTACGACAATAGTAACCTAAGCAAGGATTGATGCAGTCCAACCAATACCAGTTAGCCAAACTACACCTCCAGTCCAAGAAAAAATAGCAAACAAACCAAAGGAAAAAGAAAGAGAAAGGAAAAAAGGGAAAGCAAGAATAGACGATTATACAAATCTCCTGTCCACTCTAAATTTTAGGGATAGCAAGAGGAGAAAAGGAAGTAGAGAAAAGACACACACTCACAGAGAGTCCACTCTGAGTTAGATTTATTCCCCCAAATAATTCACAAACTTGTATCAGTGAATTCAAAAATCAAAAGAAGGAGGAAGGAAGAAAGAAGAGAATAACAAGAAAAAAAAAGAATCAGTAAAAAGAAAGAGGTGTTTTTTTTTTTTTTAATTATTTAGGAGGAGGGAGAAAGGAGAGTGGAGGGAAAGGGTAGAAAGAAACAAATTCCTCTCGCACTGGATAGGACACCCAGTCACCTGCAATGGAGAAAACAACAACAGTTAATTTTGGTCAACCTGAAGAAGGAGGGGACAAAAGGGACACACACATATATAATAATAATAATAATAATAATAATAATAAAATAGAGTAAAAAAAAAAAAACCCTAACAGTCAGTCTACAGCTTGGACTGCTCCAGATTGGCTGTAGGCAGCCTGAGAAAACAAACAAACAAAAAACCCCCAGGGAGTCTTTCCCAGGCAGGGGTGAGGCTCTGATTGATCAGGTATTTTGTCACTCAAATAGAGCTCCAGCCACTTTAAGAAAAGAGAGAAAGAGAGAGAGAGAGGGAGAGAGAGAAAGAGAAGGAAAACACAAAGGAAAAGTTTTGGAACACCCCTGGTGAGCCAGGAAGCTTGGTAAAGAAAATAGCTCAGTGGGGAGCCTGCTAGGAGTGACTGTCCAGCCTCTGAGGGCTGGTTCTGGGGTGGGGGGTGGGGTGAGCTTCAGAAATAATCCAAAGATTACCTTTCTTTTCCCCCCTGGCCTCCATTTTCTAACCCAAGAATGGTCTCACCCTTAGGACCTCGTGTTCACCCTCCTGCTGAGGGCCCATTATCCTACCCTATCCAGAGAATCCCCATTCACAACCTGCTGCTTGCTGGAGCTCACAATAGCCTCTTCTTCCGAGTCGCCATCTTGGCTCCACCCCCCTCAGTAACATTTCTATTAAAAAGCAGGAACTAACCCTTTTTCTAATACATACATACATATATATATATATATATAAAAGTATATACATATGTATATACTTTTATATATATATGTATATATATATGTTTTTATCCTTTTTATATGTCAACAGAATTAAGTGTGTAAAATATAATTGTTGTATATAGAAGTAAAAGCAACAAAAACATTCTAATTCTTAAGAATGTAATGATTCAGCTGTGATTCCTTTTTTCATCTCCTTCCCCCATTATACCTTTTATCAAAGTTAAGATGTAGACTACAAGTAGCAAATGAAAGGAGGTTGGACATTTACATTTTGATATATTTCTATATATTATGGAATCACTTCAAAAATACTTGATATCCAGGGGCTATCCTTTTTTGTAACCTTTAGATCTTCTATTAGAAATAATCAAATACCTGAGAAACTTTGGCAAGACAAACATGACTTTTGCAGTAATCAAGGTAATAAATCTTACAGAACTTTTTTCTTAAAGCAATTGTTTTAATAATGTATATAACCTGACAACATTTATCTTGTGCCAGAGTAATGAAATGTATCAATTTAGGAAATTGATTTAGAATTTTTTTCTATTTGAACAGTTACAGTTTCTTAGTAACTCCTCATCACTGTTGAATAAAAAAATATATATCTCTCAGAGTAGTTTTATGAAGCTAGCACAAGCATCTAGAATAAGAACATGAACAAAAAATTATTCTCTGATAAATTTGATTCAATATTTACTGTGACATAAATTTAGAAATGACAGACCTTCCTATGGAACACGTGGACCAATTCAGGCTTCACTTAGACTTACAATGAGAATTCACTTCAACACAATCAGTGGAAACTACAACACAGAATACTTTTAGATATGAAATGCTGCTATTCAACATGTATTTCACTTATTTATTTATTTATTTATTTATTTTCCCTTTTGTTGCTCTTGTTTTTTTATTGTTGTAGTTATTATTGTTGTTGCTATTGATGCTGTCGTTGTTAGATAGGACAGAGAGAAATGGAGAGAGGAGGGAAAGACAAAGAAGGGGAGAGAAAGATAGACACCTACAGACCGGCTTCACCACCTGTGAATCGCTGCCCCTGCAGGTGGGGAGCCTGAGGCTCGAACTGGGATCCTTAACCCGCCATTGCGCTTTGTGCCACTTGCGCTTAATCCACTGCGTTACCACCAGACTCACTCCAACATGTGTTTTAAACACTTAATGTGGGAAAATTGAAGAATAAAACTTCTTGGAGGTAGGGATATTACTAATTTCATCTCTGCTGTCATGCCAGGTTGCGCTAAATAGTGTCAAGATGTATTTTATCAAGGTTACATTGGGACAATACTACAGTATGAGACATCGTCTATGATAATTTATCTTACCTTGTTTTTTTTATTTATAAAAAGGGAACATTGACAAAACCATAGGATAAGAGCAGTACAACTTCACACAATTCCCACCATCAGAACTCTACATATCATCCCCTCCCCTGATAGCTTTACTATTCTTTATCCCTCTGGCAGTATGGACCCAAGGTCATTGTGGGATGCAGAAGGTGGAAGTTCTGGCTTCTGTAATTGCTTCCCGCTGAACATGGGTGTTGACAGGTCGAACCATACTGCCAGCCTGTCTCTCTCTTTCCCTAGTGGGGAAGGGATCTGGGGAAGCAGAGCTCCAAGACACATTTGTGGGGTTGTCTGTCCAGGGATATCTAGTTGGCATTATGCTAGCATCTGGAACCTGGTGGCTGAAAAGAGAATTAACATATAAAGCCAAATAAGTGTTGACTAATCATGAACCCAAAGGCTGGAATAGTGCAGATGAAGACTTGGGGGAGGGTCTCTGTTTTGTAGATAGATAGTAGGCCTATTTTATTTCTATTTCAAAGGGCCTGTGACTATACTAGGTTTGTTTGTTTGTTTGTTTTCCCCTGAACCTGAAATCTGATATGCAAGTGGATCGAATTTATTGTCTGGGGAGAGGGTGTCATGGTTGGGAAAGGGAACAGAAAGCTGGATCAGGGAGGAGAGTAGCTCCCAAATATGGGAAAGGTGTATAAATATTGTTGACTGTAACCCCATTAATTTGAACTGACCTGGGGTCCGTATTTAGCTTAAGAGCCTATGTGACCTCTGCATCCCATAGACCTGAGCTTATGTTCTGTGGTCATGAGTATGATGGGACACAGTCTTTTGGTGGTGGGAATGGTATTTATGTACACTCCAATTAATTTGTAGTCATATAAATTACTATTTCATTCATATGAGAGGGGAAAAATTGATTGAATGTCTCAAACTTTTTAAAGCATAGACCATAGGCTGAGTCTTCGATATGCTGACTCTCTTAAGAGCCTAGACCAGGGAGAACAGAAGCAACTGGTGGCACAGCTATATACAAATAATGTCAAAGGACATAAATTATGATAATGTTGTGTATTATACAGTAAATCCTAACAAAGGGATATTTCAAAGTTAACCCAACTGCCAAATAATGTGATTATAGCAATAACTATCTATTGCCTTCTTAAATCCTAAGACAGCAGGAACCTCCCGCTTCCACTATAGAGCCTATATTTCCCCCAGTCCTGGAACCTCTATCTTAATTTTGTGCATACCTCTATTCCTGTGCTGCTGCCAATGTCCATACCATTATTATGTATTATCTGGTCAGTTTAATAGTGCTTCAAACTGATATAAACTTCAATCACTTTATTTTATGCATTATTGCCACCAGGATTATCTCTGGGACTCAGTGCTAGCACAATGAATCTACTGCTCTTTAATCATGTATTTTTTTTCTTTTCTTTTTGTTCCTTTCTATTATATTAGATAGGGATAGGACACAGAGAAATTGAGATGATTGGGGAGGTAGAGAGGCAGAGATAAAGATAGACACATGCAGACCTGCTTCATCTGTTGTGAAGCAGCCTCCCCTCCCCCTCCCGCCATCCTCTGCAGGTGGGGAGTGAGAACTGGAACCTGGTCCTTAATGTGCTTAGCCAGGTGTGCCATCTCCTGACCCTAGAGGTGTGATACCTCTGTACTTTAATTTATTACTAATTATTTTATTTTTTGCCACTAGGGCTGCTGTTGAAGCTTTGTGCCTGCATAACTATGTTACTCCTGAGGGTCAATTTTTTTTAGATGGAGGATGAGAGACATATAGAGATAAAGAGTGCAGTGATAGCACAGTATCACTCCACCACTTGTGCCATTTTCCCCTCTACTGGCCCTCCCATAGGGCCACTGGACAACTGAACCCAGGTTCTATGGGCATGATAACATGTGTACTTTACCTGGTAATCCAATTACTTGTTCTCTAGTCACTTTCTAACCCAGTTCACTTATCACACATTTGATAGACTCAACATTCTGAAATGTCTTTGTGTCAGTGGCTCAGCTCAATTCAAGAACTTCAGGATTATCTTTTTCCTACATCCTAGAATTGAAATACTTAGGCTTGATCAAGAGCATTTAATATTTTACTATAAATCAGTTATTTTTGGATGTTATTACATATGGAACTACTTTTTTTTGATAAATCAAGCTAATGACCAAAAAGTGATCACTTTTCATTCATTGTTTATAATGGCTCTCTATTTTTTTTAACCTATCACTTTGTATCTAGTTAAATTGCTAACTCACCTTTTAGATAGTGTAGAATTCATACCTCTTCTGGAAGCAATTTTTCCTTTCTGTAAAAAGAGCTAGCATTCTGCCTACTTGTTTTTGATAAAGTGTTTTTTTTTCTTAAATTGCATAAGTAAGCACATATTCATCAATGAAATACTGTTTCCTACACTTCTAACTACATGGATCAAATACAACTGTTTCAGCGCTTACTTGAAACTGTTTCTATGTAAGCAAAAACAAGAGAATCAATGTAAAATATCTAAAGGATAGTTGATATTTTCTCCTGTCTTCTAGTGGTCCATGATTACTATGAATTTCCATAGCATCTTATTATTTTCTATGCAATGGATATTCAGCATATACTTTTTAGCTAATAGGTGATTTGTTTTATTTCTTTAAAGCCATCATGTTAATCATATCAAATATCTTATTTTGACTCATTTTAGAAAAGCATTTTGGGAACATTGATTGAGTACACTGTAATAAACAACTGTTCAGACATTAATTTCAAAGATCAAAGAGTAATTTCAAATAATTCTAATTATTTAATTGACTTATTAATTAGACATATAATTTTCAAAGAATAAATTAAATGTATTTTCTTCCTATCAAAAAAGAAAATATCAAAGTTGTAAGTGTCACAAGTACCTGGTAATAGATTGTTTTGACAGACTTAGCAAGACAACACTTCTTTCATGTTTACATTCTGTAGTCTTCAGTTGTACGAATCAATTAGCATTATACATAATTACAAATTAATTATAACTATTAATATGGCATCTAAAATTATTATCTTCAAACATATTTGTAATGAAATGCAGAGATTAATGATTCATCATCAAATTTTCCTTAATAATCGATATTGAATTATAACAGATGATGTTAATGTTTAACAAGTACATGACTATAAAGGAATTTATTGAAATATATAGAATCCAAAGATATTCAGATATAATTAAAATTGGTTCTTTACTGAAAAAAATTCTAATATTTGGGCAATAACATATGTTTGAGATAAGAACTGGAAGATAATATAGAGAATACAGAATTGCTTTCCTCAAAAGTCAATAGACATAGGCTTACTGTCTCAATATATTTTGAAATCATTTTATGCAGGATATATGTCCAGGTATATATTTGGATGCTTTCTGTGATATACATAATTTACTGACAGAACTTGCCCTTAAGAAACTGATGAATTTGTTAATTTACACATGAAGTAAATAGCATTATAAAGTATTCAAATAAACAATGACATAGAGTATATAGGTTACAGAGCAAATTAGTTTTGTGAACATTAAAATATTTCTGGGTAGTTATATGCAATTGACTCAATTATTTATGTTGTCTTTCTGACTATATGTTTACTAAGGGCTTTTATTATTGTTCTGTAGAACATGGTCTACCCAAAGCCACTCAAAGATTAATCATATATATCACAAAAATGATTATGCCATTATTTTTATCATACTTTTTGTTCATTTGTTTAAAATGTAAAGAGAAATTGTGAACTTCTGGTTTTGTCGGATGCCTGAAATGGAATTGGAAGCTATCTTTTTTGGATGCATGAGAATTGAGATTGCAGAGAAACTATTGCCAGGTAATTCACTAAGAATGGGCAATCTAGAGAGGCACAGCCAAGATACACTTACGGGAACAGAAACTGCTGGACATGTAAATTGGTAGAAAATTTTTAAATGAGAATCATGTTGCACTGCCACAGAAAGCCAAACTCTGTCACACCAGCTTTTGCGTAAAATGAAGTTGCTTTGGTTGTAGAAAAGGGATTCTATAAAATCAGCACCTTACCCTCTAAGCAACGTCAACATTTTGTACAGGTAAACAAGGGGGAAAACAGGAAATCCCAGGAACTGCTTTTGAGGGCAATTGTGGAGGGGTTGAAAGCTCCAAAATCTTCCTCCCTGGAGTGTCATAGCTCCTCTTATGACAAAGCTCATATTTTATCTTCAGTCATTATTTCAAGAGAGTAAAATCAGTAGTGACTGAGCCTTTATGGCTGTCCTTCCATTTCCAGATTTTATATTAGGATAATAACTAGGAATTAAATCCTGTTCAAATTGTTAACCTCAGGTCTTCTTTTCTCTCAGGGCAATATGAGGCAGTTTGATCCATCTGGGAACTGATTTCAACAATTTTAATGATTTACTCTAGGCTGAATTTAGATTAGTTTTAGAGTAAGAAGTTCCTGGGAATAGCAGTCTAAGCAGGAGTTCCGCATGTAAGTAAACTTTACTTCTAGGAACACTACCAAAATCTTATGGAAAGATCCAAGAATGGTATGTTCTTGAATCTTGCAGAAAGGAATAGTAATCATAATGCCCATAGCTGTACTATAAGACAGTCCTAACATCCCAGATAAGTCTTTGCTGGAGTCTTACCTTTAGAAAAACAACAACAACAACAACAATTACCTTTCAGCCCAGTCCTCTACAACCTTCTATACTTGCTTAAGAATTGTAGTCAGAAAGGATGAGAAACTCAATGAAATGAATTTGGAAATGTAAATCAGGAATAGAGTAGGAGGTGAGAACATGAAAATAGCTAGATCTCATGAGAAAGGCCATCTAAAGAAGGAGAATTTAAATGAAGTATTATAGAACACTCCTTGCTCACACCTTACTCTATACCACAAGACCCCAGTTTTATGAATGTAGATTACCATTGTAAGAATTTATCAAGAAAGACTCTTTGAGAAGTTCTTACTTATGCTCAGATTCAAGGTTGGAGACAAAATTAATGCCCTTAAAGGAACTTAAAACTATATATATATGAAAATACTAAATATAAGCCAAGCCCAGTTTAAATTAAGTCTCACATTAAATGCTTATTGCTTTCATAACCAGACACAACATATTTGACATCAGCAACTATTAGTCTCCATTTCTCTAATGATGAGTGAATTGGAGCATTTCTGTATGTCTGTGGACCATGTGTATCTCTTCTTTAGAGAGCTATCTATTAATATCGTCTGGCCACTTTTTTATTGGACTGTTATTTTTCTTTTTGTTGAGCTGTTTGAGTTCTTTAGAGATGTTTGATATCAACAGCTTGTCTGAAATATAATGTGTAAATATCTTTTCCTATTTGTTGGTTTCCTATTTATCCCTATGGAATTTCCTTTGATATGTGGAAGCTTTTTAATTCGATACAGTCCCAGTCTTGTTTTTGTTTCCCTTGCCCATGGGATGGGCTAATAGTACGTTCTAGTTAAGATATTCTTTTTTCTGCCTGAGTGAGTCTAATTCTGAGTCCTGATATTTGAACTTGTACTGCACTCAAAGTGTCTTTCACACCTTGCAATTCTACTTGATGTTTTTCTTTCATGCTTCCTAACTGCCTGGCAAATTCTGATTGAAATTCTTTCATATTTTCTAATTTCTTAATGGAACTCTGGAGTTCTTTTCTGTTCCTAATTCCTTAATAAAATAATTCTTTCAACCCTTGAGTATGTTTCTCAATCCCATGCCTAGACTCTTGGAGAGACTTCATAATGGTTTTTCTAGAGTCTTTCTCTGATAGTCCCTGTATATCTAAATTTTCTTGGAGTCATTCTGTTTAATTTCTGTCTTTTTTGAACTGTGGTGTTCTAAAGTTTGCATTTGCTATTTCTCTGCTGTGTTGACATTTATTGTGCTGGTTATTGCTGAGCAAATAGGTGGTGTTATTGTTATAATTCCTAGATCCTACTTTGTTTATATATTAGATAGGTGTAGGGTTTGGGGTTGTTTTTCTTGTCATTCCCTTGAGCTGTTTTATACTCTATGAAGTGTGTATATATGGCTTCTCTGTATAATTTCAGTCTGAATTCAACCCACAGGGATTGCTAGTGAGTGGCAGTTGTGTTTGAAGAAGCAGGTCTCAGTTTACCATTTGGTTGTCAGATGCTACCTATTACCTTTTAGCTGCCTATGGCCTCAAATTACTTTTTTGTATGTCTGCCTTAGTTGGGGGGGACAGACCAGATTGGTCAGGCAAATCCCCTGCTACTGTGGTATGACCCACCACCATTCAGCAGACTTTTACCCCTGAGGCTGTGGCCAAATGTTCATAGGTTTCCCCTCTCACAGTCAGCACATTAGGCAGCCGTGACTGCTGTTGCTCAGAGCAAAATGGTGCTGTTTGTTGCTGGAGCTCCCAACCTGCATCCCCTCTCACCCTGGCCACACACACCAGCACCCACCAGAGATTCCAGTGTCTGCAAATTTCCAGCTGTAGTTTAGCGAGGACTGTGGATTTGTTGGTTATTAAAATTTGTTGTTTTGGGGAGAGAGCCTTGGCTAGCCACTGTAATTCCATAGCCATGTCTTCCAGAAGTCATCTGCATACCAAAAATTTCAGCATAGTAAAGATGCTAAGTTTTTGCAAATTGACTACTGATAGTACTATCCAATTGCTTCCAAAATCTTCCAAGATTTTTATTTATATACATAAAAGGTTACTTTATGGCTTACATGGAAAATCGCATTACCTGGAATAGTGAAACAAAAGGTAATCTAGAAAGAATCACTCTATCTGCCATTAGAATTAAACTTTATATATGGTCATCAAAATTGATAAATGGAATAGGATAAATAACAGAACAGAGCTCAGTTGTTTTATATTTTTTTTCACAACAAAAGCAATTCAATGGAGGAAGGGCAGTCTTCAATAATTGATTGTTGTATGCTTTACATTGGGTTGTTCTAGCTCTCCCCCTGCCAAGAAAATTGGATCAGTCCTGCTAGTTTCGCGGGCCCGCTTGGCCCCGCCCCAAGAAACCCTGAAAGAGTTCCAGAGTTACAGAGTTCGAGAGTGCTTGGCACCGTCGCGGAGCAAAGAGGCAACAGAGTTCTGTTTGGTGATTAGTTTGGGTTAGTTTATGAATCGTTGTTCTTGAATAAAGAAATACAGCTTCCCTGCCCAGCCGTGTGTCTCTGGTCTTCTCTGTTACCCGCCCGTGAAGCTAGCCCAGCCAGCTGGAGCCTCCGAATTTTAACAACAAATTTTAACAACGTGGACCTGACCTGCGCATCTCTCAGATAGGTGAAGACAATTTGGCTACCTATGTACTATGGCCTTCTCTTCTGCTTGTGAAGAGATCTCCAAAGGCCTCTGCTCTTTCTTCACGAGACTGTTTTCCTGTTTCTGGAACATTTATCTCTGGACCCCTCTGTGGTTTCCACGTGCTCGGGTGCACTCAAAACAGCCAATGAGTCGGGAAGAGCCAGCAGGCAAGAGGCGAGGCGTGGAGCTGCCTTTTCCACCTGGTGGAACAGCCAGCCAGCTGGCTGTGCCCAGACAACCCCGCGCACTGTGCCCACAGCCCCACAGCCCCGCATCCTGCAGGAGGCCGAGGCCACCACACATGAGCCCGATGCCAACACACAGGAGCCCAATGCCACCACGCAGGAGCCCAATGCCAGCACGCAGGCCAGCCCACAGGAGCCGGCTCTCCACCGTGTGGCGCAGGACACTGGACAGGTGATCCCTCCACGCTGCTCGGCCACTGCGAGCAGGGCAGCAGATATGACAGGGCCATAGAACAGGGCAGCAGACATGGCAGGGCTGTGGGGCAGAGCCACGGCGACCTATCATGGTCGCCACCCCTGGGCACCTCAGCCCGCGCTTTCTACAAGGCTGGCCCACCCGCCCTTGTGCTATGAATTCTGGATAGATCCCGAACCTCCCGGGCTTCCTGCCAAAACTGGACATCCTAGCAGAGACCCTCAGCTCCGGTCTGAAGGCAGACAAGCTGGAGTACACAGAGATTTGTACAGAGATCGCAACCTGCAATTCCTTGAAGTGAAGCTGCCCAAGAGACCACCACTGGACAACGCACCCCCCCAACAACTAAGACAGTACATATCTAAATTTGTGTTTGAAATGAAATGTCTTCGTAACAAAGGTTTCTCTCCTTGTGCATTAATGACCATGTTTATGTGTGTGTTTAAAGTTTGGTAAACAGTAACTTTAAGGCTAAATTCTTACTAGACAAATTTAAATGAAAAAGGTTTTCAACTTAATTCTCATAAAGATAAAATTAACTTACATTTAAAGTCTGAGGTAAAAAATTAGTTAACAATCAATATATTTTAACTAAGTTGGTCTAAAGACCTGTGCACACCTAGGGTGTGCCTCCATCTTGAATGGGTTTAACAAAAGGTTAAATAGACTTGTTGATATGTAAAACTCTCGATTATCTTCTCTATTAGAAATGGTAGATCGCACAATGGCTATGCTAATTATTCTCATGCCTGAGGTTTCCTTTCCTGCGCACACCTAGGGTGTGTCTCCATCTTGAATGGGTGTAACAAGAGGTTAAAAAGACATTGTTGATATGTAAAAGTCTCAAATTCCTTCTCTATTAGAAATTTTAGATTGTGCTGTGGTTATGCTAATAACAAGTTTTGTTTCATAGTAAGAAAATTGCAGCCAGCTGCCTTTGGGACTCTAGGCCGTTCCCCACCCCCATGCAAATGCCTGTCGAGACAAGTACGCCCCCCAGAGGCAATAAATGTTTTTTTTTTAAGCGGATAAAGTTTTGCCCACAGAGGCAAGAAATGGCCCCCTCAGGACTTCCCTTGGCAGCACACTGGTTCTGTTACGTGCTTACATGTTTCTCCATGTTTGTGCCAGTTTCTTTTTTTAAAAATGCCTGTACGATATAGGTTTCTGTTCACCCCACACCCTTGATACTGTAGTCATTTAGTTAAAAAGAAAAGGGGGAATTGTTGTATGCTTTACATTGGGTTGTTCTAGCTCTCCCCCTGCCAAGAAAATTGGATCAGTCCTGCCAGTTTCGCAGGCCCACTTGGCCCCGCCCCAAGGAACCCCGAGAGGGTTCCAGAGTTCCAGAGTTCGAGAGTTAGAGAGTGCTTGGTGCCGCCGCGGGGGAAAGAGGCAACAGAGTTTTGTTTGGTGATTAGTTTGGGTTAGTTTATGAATCGTTGATCCTGAATAAAGAAATACAGCTTCCCTGGCCAGCCATATGTCTCTGCTCATCTCTGTTACCTGCCCATGAAGCTAGCCCGGCCAGCTGGAGCCTCCGAATTTTAACAACAATTGATAATACAACAAATGAACTTTCATGAGCAAAATAATATGCCTTAACCTAGTCTCACACATTATATACAACTTACTCAAAATAAGTAACATTCAAAATGGTAAAATATAAAACATTAAAAAAAAAGCATAGATGAAATCTTTGAATTGATCAAGAGTTTTTTAACACAAAAATGATAAATTCAAGTTGATAAAAATTATGAATTGATTTTTCTGTGGAATGATAAGTGTTTTCCAAAAAGGCCCAAGCAGGGTAATATGATAAGAAGACTTCAGAATGCCCTTAAATTTCACAGGTGTTTGCTCTCAATGTTAATTAACACGGAGATTAGAATCAGGTATAGTAACTGTTCTGCTGCTCTCAGGTAAATGTTAGGGATAACTAAAATCCTGCTGAAGGCCAGTCTGACACTGACATCCTATACCTACATTCCAGAAGCAACAATAGTTACAACCTCAGTAATTTCCCAAATGTTTGCAATTTGATGCTCTGCATTGAACTTCTTCTAGCATTTGCCCTTCTTCCATAGCCAGTCAACAGCGTCAGGTTGAGCCTGATGTAAATTTTCGAGACCTACTTTGAATGTGGAGAGGTGGCAGTAGTTGACTATGTGGGTCATAGTCTGTCTGTAGCTGCAGGGGCAGTTCGGGTCATCTCTGGCTCCCCAGCGATGGAACATAGTGACGCACCGGCCATGGCCTGTTCGATAGCGATTGAGGAGGGCCCAATCATAAGGTGCTAGGTCAAAGCCGGGTTGACGCTTGCAGGGGTCTGTGATGAGGTGTTTGTTCTTTACCTCAGCTAACTGCCAACTCTGTTTCCAAGAGTCTGGAAGAGAGAAGTTCAGTGTAGGCCTAGGGGACCAGATTGGATGACAAGACGTCAAGCGTTGGACAGGGTGGGTGAAGATATCCGCGTATATTGGCAGGTCCAGTCGAGCATAGACGTGGGAAATGAACTTAGATGATGCCGCATCCCAACGAATATCTGGCGGGGCGATGTTGCTAAGAATTGGCAGCCATGGAACCGGGGTGGAATGCATGATTCCAGAAATTATCCTCATGGAGGAATATAATTTGGAATCGACCAAGTGGACATGGGGGCTACGGAACCATACTGGGGCACAGTATTCTGCAGTGAAATAGCATAATGCCAGAGATTATGATCATAGTGTGGAAGCGCTCATGCCCCATGAGGAGCTGGCCAGTCTTGCAATGATGTTATTCCTCGTGCCCACCTTTGCTGCAGTTTTTATGAGATGATCGTGAAATGACAGGGTGCGATCGAGAGTAACGCCAAGATAGACTGACTGGGCTTCATACTGCATTCTCGTATCACCAAGCTGCACATTAAGCTCACGTGAGGCCAAGGCATGGTGTAGATGGAAAACAGATGATACTTTTTTTGCAGTGCTAGGGATTAGTCTCCATTTTTTACAGTAATCAGATATCAGAGACATGTCTTTCGTGAGTGTTTCCTCGAGGATGTCGAACTTGGATGCCTGAGTTGCATAGCAGATGTCATCAGCGTAGATGAACTTCCTTGAAGAAGTTTCTGGAAGGTCATTGATGTAAATATTAAATAGCTAGGAGCCAGAACAGAGCCCTGGGGGAGGCCACTTGAGACAAGTCTCCATCTGCTAGACTTGTCACGCAGATGCACCTGGAATCTTCTGTTTGGGAGAAGAAACGTATAGTGTTGCCACCCATGGAGGCAGGCATCTTGAGATCTTGACTAGGAGACCACGGTGCCAGACCGTGTCATAGGCTGCTGTGAGATCAACAAAGAGAGCACCCGTCTTTAAATTCTTCTGGAATCCATTTTCAATGTAAGTTGAGAGGGCCAGGGCTTGTTCGCAGGTAGATCTTCCTGGGCAGAAGCCAGCTTGGGCGGGTGATAGGAATTTCTCTGTAAGAGGAGAAATATGTGACAGAAGCAGCCTCTCAAGAAGTTTGTAACACATGGAAAGGAGAGAAATTGGTCTATAGCTGGCAGCCAGTGTTGGGTCTTTCTTTGGTTTCAAAACTGCTATTATCTTTGCACGACGCCAAATTTTGGGCATAGATTCGGATTCCAAGATGTGGGACAGGAATGTAGTGAGCCACTTCTTTGCCGCGGGGCCCAAGTTAAGAATGAGTTCTGGGGTGATGTTATCATAGCCAGCAGACATTCCCAGTTTAACCCTCTTCAAAGCATCTTCCAGTTCAGACAGTGTAAAGGGAGAGAGTTTTGGAGATGGACAAGATAATTGGAAGTGGGATGACCACTCGTGGGAAATTTCTCTTTTCCAGACTGGGTCGATCTTAGCACGTCCAACTTGAGTTAGGTGACTGGCCACTGAGTTTGGAGATACGGGAGGATGGGAGATGGGAGGGGGTTGGCTACCGGCACCCAGACTATGAAGAAGTGTCCAGGCCTTCCTACTTGAGTGGGTGAAGTTCAGACTTTCCATGAGTTGTTGCCAGCGGGCTTGGCGTGCTGCATCCAGGGAGGCAATGAGATGGTCAGCCACATCTGGGTCACCTGACTCATCATACTGCTTTAGTAGTTGCTCGCATTCAGCATCAAGACAAGGCATATAGTTAGCACGTCTCCCACGAGGAATAGCTTGGGAAGCTGCTTTGAAGATGGCTTGGCGGAAGCGCCTCTAGGAATCTTCAGAGGGGATAGAGTTAATTGGAATTGCAGGAATAGATTTGTTGGTAAGATCACTGAACAGGCACCAGTTTGCTTCCCTAAAGTTCCGTCTTAGTTTCTCCAAGCACAGAATCAGTGGGAGCTGGAGACCAATGTGGATGATAGCTGGGCGGTGATGACTGTGCGGGAAGATCTTGAAACTTGTCTTGTAGCAGGAAAGGCTTGGCCGTTGACTGTGCTAATCCAGCACAGGTTGGGTGACGAGTCTTTATTCCATCTAGCACTGTGAAAAGAGCCTGGCTGTTTGGGATCGTATAATAGGGAGAGGCCATTCGCTGAAGCCCAGTCAGCTAAGAGAGCCGTCAGCACGAGTGGAAGAATATCCCCAGTCTTGGTGATGACTATTAAAGTCTCCAACGTAAACGGCTGGGTGATTCGGGCTAGGCAGGACCTCATTATCCCATGAGGCACTGGGAGGCTTATATACATTGACGAGCTGAATAGTTCCAATAGTAATGGAGTCATAGAAGGTCGAAGAGGCCGTATGGTAAACGTCCGCAAGATATGATTTAGAGTAGATGGCTCAGCCGTGTTTAGGATGGAGATTATAGCATATTAAATCGAATCCACTGATGGTGAATCAAGCAGCTTCATCGACTGCTATATGTGTTTCTTGTAGGCAAATGACATCTGCCTGATGCTGTATCACCAATTGACCAATAAGAATGTGTTTGGCAAAGGACAGCCCCTCAACATTAAGTTGGAGGACTCGAAGAGCAGGACCAACAGCTTGAAAGCTGTCAGGTGTTGTAGAGCCAGATGTTGTAGTGCGCGGGCCGCAGAGAAGAGAGAGAGAGGGTCCGGAGAGAAGAGGAATCACAAATCTTTATTCGCGCTGGCACCTCAGAGTTGGGTGTTAGAGAATCAGGTTGGGCCACGTGGAGGTAGAGAAAATGGCCGCCTCACGCAGTAACCTTTCCTGCGTCTGAACACCAGAGTGGAGCGCTGGCAAGAAAGCGAGGTGCAGAAAACGAAGGGTTTTTATAGGAGTAGCTTTCGCGAGAATGGGAAGGGGGAGGAGTAACCATAGCACTCCAGGATAGGATGATAACTCTCGTGAGAATGGGAGGGGGGGAGGAGTAACCAGAGCACTCCAGATATCGCGGGGATATAGACAATGTCCTGAGGGCACAACATGGCTGAACAGGCACTCCAAGAATGTCCCAACTCTCGCGGGAACTAGCAGTAGCCTGAAGGGACAACATGGCAGATGTGACTGCATTGGCACAATTTCCCAGCAGTCAGGAGCTGCTTGTTTCTGGCTTTGAAAGTGACTGGGATCCATGTGGATTCAGTCAGCTAGGAAGGATCGTCAGTTTCCCCAATGAATGGGTACTCACGGGATGTACCATCGGAAGGTCGATCCAATGTACTGAACTGACAGTCAGGAGCAAACCTTGGACTCCTATCCAGGAAGATCTTTTGCTTTTGTTCTTTATTTTGAAAGCTCTTTTCATCTGAAATTCAGAGTGTTTTCTGCACAGTTTGGCTCAGCATTTACTATGGATTTGTGAAGATCTTAAATAAATAAATAGCCAATGAAAGTTCTCCCTATCCAGCCATTTTACTCTACCTGAATAATTTCTGATTTTCTTTTTAATTTTTTTCCCCCATAGTTATTCCTGGGGATTTATGCCTGCACTACGAATCTATAGCTCCTGGCAGCCATCTTTTTTCCATTTTACTGAATAGGAAGGACAGAGAGAAATTGAGAGAGGAGGGAGCAATAGAGAAGGAGAGATAAAGATAAACATCTGTAGAGCTGCTTTGGTGCTTGTGAAGTGATTCCCCACCCCTGCAGGTGGGGAGCCCAGGGGTTCAAACCAGGATCCTTTCATTTTTTATTATGTGAGCCACCACCTGGTCCTTCATTTCTGATTTTTCTTTAGTGATAATATCTGAAAATAATTAAACTCTTTTGACAATTCTATTGGGCACTAGTAGAGTGGACAAAGCCATTTATGGTAAACAGAATAAAACCCACCAAAATTTTCTCAGTTAATACCCGGAGTCTTGAAATATTTGATGTGGGAGAGTTTGCAGTATAACTGCTATTTGCTAAGTAGTTCATCTTTAAATGAGAAAAGTTACTTGAATAGTCTAATGAAATAGACTAATAGTCTAATATTAATTAATGAAATTAATATTCTAAAGAAAAATAGTAAAGACGAGTCAAAATCAGAGTTCTTCTCTGCTAGCTTTGAAGATGGAATAAGAGGCTGTGATTAATGAAATAGAGGATATCTTATGCCCCCCAAAAGGCAATGAAGCACAATCTCCTTTTTATTTTTCCCCTTTTTGTTGCCCTTGTTTTTTTTTTTATCGTTGTTGTGGCTATTATTATTCTTGTCGTTGATGTCATTGTTGTTGAATAGGACAGAGAGAAATGGAGAGAGGAGGGGAAGACAGAGAGGGGGAGAGAAAAAAAGACACTTGCAGACCTGCTTTACCGCCTGTGAAGCAACACCCCTGCAGGTGAGGAGCCTGGCCTAACCAGGATCATTGTGGTTCGCGCTTTTGCACTTAACCCACTGTGCAACCCCGACTCCCGATTCTCATCTTTCATATAAAAGAAATACAACCTGATGACTTGATTTCTAAGTCACTGAGAATAATTTGGCATTTTTTCCCTTCACAATTAGGAGATGTTTGTTTTTTTAAAATTTCTAAATACTGATAAATAAGTACACTATAGGTTTTCTTTTTCTCAGCTAAATGATCATCAAACATTCATTTTCAGTATATAAGGATCACTTAAGAGAGGAATAACACAAGACAGAAATAGTCAGTATGGAAATAAGAACCATACTAATATAACTTACTCCAGTTTTCACAGCTACTCAAGTCTGGTATCAAATACTTCATTTCTCCCTTGAGATTGGGTACTAATGTTTTTATTGAAATTTATGACTTGATGAATTATAAAATATCCAGTTAGTAAATTGTCCTAGCACTCAATTATATGACTAATAATCAATTTCTGTCAGTGCCCCAGTGTTAAAATACGATGTATTCTCAAAAAATATATTTAGTTGTCAGAGAAGATTTGCACTTATTTCAACTCTTATGGTGTAGCGTTGAGATCCCATAGGTGGAACATTTCAAATCTCCATCAAGTACTATTTCAGCATAGATAAAAGAAGAGGTATAAAATTATTAGCTACCATTTGATTCTGTTAAAACCCAGAATTTCTACCAACATCCTGGAATTTTGCAATGATTTTTTTTCAACTTCAAGAAAGAGCTAATAATTAATAGGTAGACTGGTTTAATGACAGTTTCTCATGAGAAGAAATTCACTACACACCAATAAACATTATTTGAGAAATGTTGCACAGTAAATTTATAAAGCTCATTATATTCTTTTTGCTTTAATTTATCTTAATAAATTATACACAATAGCAATCATACTGACATAGTTAAGAAGAAGACATGATAAAATGACAATACAATTGTAGATAAATGTAGATAAATGTACATCGAACTCTATTTATTTGTTGATGCTTAAAAGTATCCATAAGCAAATTTCAGTTTCTGTTTTTGAAGTAGCATCTGTGCAATAAAAAGATATATGCATATTTCCTGGGTTTCTAAACATTTCTTCAGTTAGAATAACATTTTAAGAAACAAATTAGTGGAGAATTTTTATAAAGACAGCAAGTTTATATCCTAGAACTAATCAAAACACTATTTAGAGGGAACAATTAAGTTGAGAAAGGAAGTAAAATGTCATAAAGTAGTTCATTTAGATCTCCTACAATGCATTTCAGAGTTCAAAAAATGCTAAAGCTTTGGTATCACATTGTGTGTTTTTGAATACTAGGATAATAATGATAAATCATATGTTGTGAGTACACAAATATAACTTTAAAAATATGTGTTCTGTTTTGAAATTAGGTTCCTCTTGGTTTAACGAGAGTGCTTCATAACTAAATTGAATTGTCTAATCTTGAATGGATAGCATCAATAGCAACATTAACCTGGAACACATTTCATGGCATGAAGTAAAGCAAGTGATCTCAATAATTCTAAATATTATCAATTATAGACTACTGAATTATTTATAGATGAGGATTCTTACTATTTCACCTTTTGCTACAATGGTAAGGTTCAGTGCTCACTGTCCAGAAGGATAATTAATTCACAAGGCAAGTTGGTAAAGAAAGAATTTAATTCCATAACTAGTTGCTTAAGAGTATGGCTGAGTTATGTCTCAGAATATTATCTTACTATCTTAGAGTTAGTGGACTAAAAACAATCATTCTTAAAAATTATTTATTTTCACAAGACAGCCATCTTTAATTTAGGGGGGGGGAGAGTTAGTGAGAGAAAGGAAGGTGATATAGTAACATGGCTGTCTTCCTGATTTAGGGATTTGATATGTCATCAAAGCACTATCACCTGGTCAAGGACACCCATTTCCCAGTAAACTCTGAAATGCTGCTAAACATTGTGTGTAGGGCAGATTCCATAATCTCTAATGGGTTTTGAAATTTCACTATTATTTTTTTCTCCCCATCCATCCATGACTGCCTTGTGAGCAATACATAAAGACAAGCTTTATCATTAAATATCAGAAATGGTATAGATCAACAAGGAAAATGAAAGATCATAGGAGAACATAGGGTGTTTCTAGCCTCGGTCATTCTCCAATAACTGCTCACTAATACTTGGAACTCATTATATATTTACCAAAAACTTCAAATGATTCTTTGCTTACAGAAATTAAAAACAATAGTTCTTAAAAATTATTTATTTTTCACAAAACAGCCATTTTTAATTTTGAAAGTACTTATTAACTTAGCAGAAATCATAGTAAGAATTAGATTTTTTTTTTTAAGTGTGAAAGCAGTAGGAATAAAACAGCTCTAGAGGAATAAGTCAACCTGGCATTGATAAAATCTCCTAGGCAAATGAAATATTCTCTCAGTATTTTTACAGGAACTGTCCTGCAAAAAAATAATAAATATATTAAAATTAAATTTGCAATGAAGAACAAAAAACAATAATTCATATCTCTTCCTCCTTCCTGCATGCATTTTTGCCTTCAGGACAAAAAGGAAAAAGTGAAGAAAAAAAAATCATGGGAGTCCAGCCGTAGCGCAGTGGGTTAAGTGCAGGTGGCGCAAAGTACAAGGACCAGAATAAGGATCCAGGTTTGAGCTCCTGGTTCCCCACCTGCAGGAGCATCGCTTCAGAAGTGGTGAAGCAGATCTGCAGATGTCTTTCTTTCCCCCTCCTTGTCTTCCCCTCCCCTCTCCATTTCTCTCTGTCCTATTCAACAACAACACAGTAACAAGAACAATAATAACTACAACATTAAAACAACAAGGGCAACAAAAGGGAATAAATAAATAAGTATTAAAAAAATATATATCATTATCCAGGTGGACTTATGACCAGCAAGTTCCATTTTGTTTATCCTGAGACCCACTTCCTGCTTTTTAAAAAGTAGAGGGCTGCTGAGAGAACATAATGGCATGGAAAAAAACTTCCACGCCTGAGGCTCTGAGGTTCCAGGTTCAGTCCCCAGCACCACCATAAGCCAGAGCTGAGCATAGCTCTGGACTCAAACTCTATCTCTCTGTCACTGTCTGTCTGTCTCTCTCTCTCTGTATATCTCTTTCATAATAAATAAATAGAAATAGACTAGGAGTTCTAGCCCTTCTTTCTAACCTCAGTTGTGAAGCTGATATCAGCATAATTCCTACTTTCATTACATACTGAACTGCATTAAAAAAAATATATATATATATATATGTATATATATATATATACATATATATATATATATATATAACCAGAAGCACTGCTCAGCTCTGGCTTATGGTGGTGCAGAGGACTGAACCTGTGATTTCAGAGCCTCAGGCATGAGTCTGTTTGCATAATCATTATGCTATCTACCCCCTGCCCTAAAATATATATTTAATATTTAAAATATTAAAATATTTGTGTTGGGTGTACCATGCAGAATGATCCCATTCTGCTCCATTAGAAAAGTATGTTATTCAGGCATGGATTGACAATTCTGCACCTCATCACTTGGGTGAGACCTTTCCTTTTATGGTATTCTCTAATTACATTCCAAGAGGTTCACTTCCCAACAACGTCCCAAAACCTAGATATAAGCCAGGTCCCCGTAAGATAGAGCATATGTTCACATGAATCCATAAATCATAGCAAAATATATACCTGAAAGCCAAAATACACAATAGTCTGTAGTGAGTCAGTATCAAGTTCATAATGAAATAGTGTCCACTTAGACTTAGATACCCTCTTCACCTACTTCCTATTACACTTCCCTCACTCACTCCAAAGCTAACCTTAGCAAAACAAGGACTGAAAAAGCTGAATAAGGGAAAGAGACTGGCATACTTTAAGGATGACTCTTTAGTCACTATCAGGCCATTCCACCAGCTTGGGCCCTAATCGGGGAGTCCAAACAGACTTGATGGGCCTAGACCTCAGGTAAATCCTTCTCTCCATTGCAACCAGTCATCTCTATCAGGAACAACAAAATAGACACCTCTGTGGGCCCCCATAGGACCTTGCCCTCAACCTGGATCAACAATGGTAGAAAATGTTCCATCCTCCAAAGGGAAGATGGACAACATCCTCTATGCTACACCTGAAGAAGATGGCTTGATACTAGGGCAGCATGGAATGTTCCTACTCATGACCACAGAATGTGAGCTCAGATCTAGATGGATGTAGAGGTAACACAGGCTCCTAAGCTAATTATGGGTCCCAGATCACATCAAATTTATGGGGTTTACAGTAATATTTATACCCCTTTCCCATATTAGGGAGCTGCTCTCTTCCCTGATCCAGCTTTCTGGTCCTTTTCCCAGCCATGACATCATCTCCCCAGACAATAATTAGGATTCACCTGCATATCAGTTTTCAGGCTCAGGCAAACAAACAAACAAACAAAAACACTAGTATAGCCACAGGCCCTTTGGAATAAAACTAAAATAGACTAATAGCTATCTACAAAATGGAGGATCCCCCCAACATTTCACCTGCACTATTCTAGCCTTTAGGTCCATAATTGTCCAACAATTTGTTTGGCTTTGTATATTAACTGTCTTTTCAGCCACCAGGTTCCAGATGCTAGCAGGATGCGGACCAGACTTCCCTGGACAGACAACCCCACCAATGTGTCTTGGAGCTCCGCTTCCCCAGAGCCCTTCCCTACTAGGGAAAGAGAGAGACAGGATGGGAGTATGGATCGACCTGTCAACACCCATGTTCAGCGTGGAAGCAATTACAGAAGCCAGACCTTCCACCTTCTGTATCCCACAATGATCTTGGGTCCATACCCCCAGAGCTTTAAAGAGTAGGAAAGCTATCAGGGGAGGGGTTGGTATATGGAGGTCTGATGGTGGGAATTGTGCGAAGCTATATTCCTCTTATTCTATGGTTTTGTCAATGTTTCCTTTTTATAAATATTTTTTTTTTAAAAAGTATGTCATGAGGCAATAGACTCATCATAAGAGCTCACAGCTTACCTTGCTCAAGGATCAAGGTTCAAGAGTCTGGCTACCACATGAGAGCACTATTCAAAAAGTGAAGCTTCAGAAACAGTGGGGAAGTGCTGTGGTTGTCTGTCTGTCTATCTGTCTTTAGCCCTTTATCTAAAAAAGAAAAACAGTTTGTTGGGAGTAGTGAAATCATGGAGGTGAAAAGTGCAAGAGAAAAAAAAAAAAACCCTGAAAACTATAGAACACTGTCATTAAATTAGACATACTTTGCTAAACATACTATATTTAGCAATTTTTTAAAAAAATATATACTAGTTTGCTAGGGAGTGATAACAACTCAAAGTATAGACTATGTGGCTTAGCCAACATATTCATTTTCTTACAAATATGAAAGCTAGAAGTTCAAGATAGATTTTTTGACAGTGCTAATTTCTTCTAAGATCCAGGAGGACAGATTTATGTAGCCCTCTGCTGGCTTATAGATGATTTCCCCCAGATACTTTGTCTTCTTTCTGTGCTCAGGTTTTTTTCTCTTCCTATGAAGATACTAGCTGTGTTGGGTTTAGATCTACTGTGAGGAATCAATACCCTATCTTGAATTAGTTCTAAGACACTGGAGGTTAGGATTTTAAAACATTAATTTGTAGGGACATAACTCAATCCATAACCATAGTGAACAGAAAGAACTATATACTAATGAAAATTATACAGAACTATGCTTTACTATAATGCTAGTCATAATATTTCCAAAATTAAAATACTTAAATGAACATAACAAATTACATGTAGGGGTGGTACGGGAGGTGGCACAGTGGATAAGGCATCGGACTCTCAAGCATGAGGTACTGAGTTCAATCCCCAGCAGCACATGTACCAGAGTGATGTCTGGTTCTTTGTCCTCCTATGTTTCTCATTAATAATAAATAAAATCTTAAAAAAAATTACATGTAGGGGACATAACAGACTGTAACCATATATCCAAAAACTGCCCTATAAATCTCTATTCCCTCAATAAAAAGTTTGTTTTTAAAAAATGAGTGAGTAAGTGCATTTCATTTTTCTTTCCTTGTTACTGGGGCATTTTGGGCCTGCTCCTCTCCATTACTCCTGATACATTCTTTATCTTTCAAAATCTGATAGAGATAATAAATTAAATATGTCTCAGAAATATCCCAAAGGTAGATACTGCTGAGGTTTACCAGTGACACTAAAAGAATAGCTTAGTTGTGATTGGATGTCAAAGTTCAATACGGGTAATTCAACGGAAAATAATAGGCAGCTATTGTGTGAATATGGAGAATTAGATGACTATAGGGAAAGATGGGTGGGGTAGCTGGATGGGCAGTGGAACTTTGGTGGTGGGTGCTAGGAGTTGTACCACACACACTACACATCCATTTATATGTCTGTAGTTAAACTCCTGAAATCTTACATTTTCATAAACCATTGAAATCGATAATAATAGATTAAAATGAAAACTAAAAAAAAAAAAAAAAAACCTGAAGGTTATCCTGGTGTGTAGACAAAGATCAGAGTTTTGGGGTAAAGTTTTTTTAATGTACTATCAAGAAATAGAAAAATTATGACTCAGGGTTTGCCCCCTGTATTCAATAGCAAAAGGCAAAATAAAATAGTTATATTGAGCTGTTTGATTTCAGAACCTGAGCAGTAATATTTTTATGTCAAGACCTGTTATAAAATAGTAACTATGTCACAAAACAAGAAAAAGTAATAAGAGGAAAGATGAACTAAAGTTACCCTTAAGCATTGGTTGCACAATATTGCAACACTTGCTTTCTAGAAATATTCGTAGAATACAATTGATGTTGGATCCATCAAAATAATTGTGTTTGAAGACAAGCAGAGAGGGAGAATGTGAAATATAATGAATAGCTTTCTGGTTCTAAATGCAAGCGTAGGTTTAAGTGCTTTACACATCCTTTGAGTGGTTGTGCAATAACCTTTTCAAACTTAATGACAAATAACCTCACAGTTGGGCAATAATATTGCCATGAGAAAAATGGCAAAACACTTAAAAACAAAAGCAATTTCTTATATTTCAAATCCTAAAATGTTTTTCTCTCTGCTTTTAACTTTACTTTTTTATTTTAAAGAAGTTTAAAAGAGAGAACAGTATAAATATTTATAATGGTTCAAAATCTATACACATTAAGAGAACTGAGATAAGGACTTATAGTCTTATATATGTTAAATATGCACATATATTAAAATTACTTTTATTACTCAGACAAGCCATTTGTCCTTGACTAAATCTTTGACATGATTATATCATTGTGTATTCAATTCATTTATACTAGTAACAAACATAAATAATATGAAGTACAAATAGTGAAAAGTATAAAATTCAGTGGAAAGTTTGTTATTTGTATGACATAATAACCTTAGAGGATTGTTGTAATGAGTTCAACTTGCACCAATTGAGGGATTTATATTCACCTGTGATATATTAAACTTATCCAAGGGTTCTTTCAGAGATGTGTAAGTGGGTAAATATCTTTTGTCATTGTCATTTATTTTGCTATCTATAATCAATATTATTAAGTCCAACTTTTACTACATGACAGAGAAAAGTCACTCTAGATCCTGTTCATTATTTCTGTTGCTTGTCTCATTATGAAAATATAATGTACACATTTTATAATCATGAAATAATTGTATAGGATCTAAGTGCCCACTGGTCCAATCAGTTATAATGTTGAAGTAGATGGTAGTATATCTATTGCACTATTTGACTATAAAGTACTGCACATATTACTATATTTCCTTTGTTTCAAAAATGATCAATTAAAATGTAGAAAAGTATAAATGAAATGTCAAGGGACAATTGTAAAAGAATATTTTAAACTCATGATTTAATCATTTTCTCATTTATTGTCAAATATTCACTAAGTACTTAGAATGTATTGATAGGAATCCTCCCTGTTCTTGGTTTTCAGAGCACATCAAGCATATTAGAAAAGTATTATCCTTTTTACATTACTTTCTATTGAAGGAAGATATATAGCAATATATCATTAAGTAAAATAGCTGTTAGGGATAGGGGGATAGCTCTGCCTGTCAGAACCATGTGAAGGTTCCTAAAGCGACAGATTCAGTCCTTGGTGCCACCTTATGTTACTTACAGCTGAGCAGTGCTTTGTTCCTCTCTTTCATTGCCTCCTCTCTTATTCACTCCCTTCCATAATAAGCACATTAATCAAAATTTCAGTAAAAGGCAAAGAAGGGAAGACAATATGGGAGTATAGATGGCCTAGAGTAGATAGAAAGCTGTGATTATATGCAGTGGTCAAAGCAATCTCAGTGGTAATGAATCTTTAAGCAGACTTGCTAAGGGAAAGGAGTTAGCAAATTGAAATCTGAGAAACATTCTCATTAAAAGGAAAATAATGCAAATATCCTAAATCAGAGCACAGTTGTTGTGATCAAAGTATACCAGACTAGGGCTTTGGAACAGTAATAGGGTAATACATGAGTTCCTCAGGTAACTGGTGTCTGTTGATTACATGGTAAGGTTTATGATGCTTAATTTTATTTGTTAGTTTGAGTGGGTCATAAGACTGTAAGATGCCAAGATACTTAACATTATTTTGAGGTGTGTCTTTGAGTGATTTTTTTATATGATTAACAATTGTGTAAGTAGAGTTAGTACAGCAAATTGCTCTCTCAATGAGACCAGAATAATCTAGTTAGTTGAGTGTTTGAGGAGAAGGAACAAACACAAGAAAGGAGGGAGGGAAGTTTGTAGGAGGAGGAAAAGAAAGTAATAAAAGAGAAACAAAAAAACAAAGCAAGGCAAAGGGAGAATTCTCTGATTCTGGACATTGATCCAGTGATATTTCCAACCCCTAGACTTTACAAAAGTTGTCCCTTGATTACTATTGTGAGGGAAACATTCAGGGAAAAATGGATGTGTTTTCATTTCCCGAGGTTGACCTTGCAGACATGTCTGTGAACAAGACTACATTGTGGAGTGTGGAGGTAACAAAGACCCCAAGGACAAGAATATCTAGCTATTCAATTTATTTCTTTGTTCTTGTTGATAAAATGCTAATGGTAAAATCTGGAACTACTGCAGTGCCGCCTTACTGGTCCTTATAAATGTTTTGCTTCCTTCCTTCCTTCCTTCTTTCCTTTCTTCCTTTCTTCTTCTGTCTTTCTTTCCAGATTATTAAAGAGATAAAATATAAAATTTAATATTCAAAATGATAATAACTTGGTACATGTTTTTTTGCAGCTTGATAGATAAAATGACTTCTGTAAATTACATAAATAAGATTAAGTAAAATGAGATTATTTTAGAGAAAATAATTATTATTTTATTTTATTTTTTTTACTTAACGAACAATATTGTCATCAGCACAGAAAGAAAGAAAGAAAGAAAGAAAGAAAGAAAGAAAGAAAGAAAGAAAGAAAAAGATCATGGTTGGAGAAACTCCACATTGGATTATTTTTTTTAATTCTCATTAAGTTCCAGACTCACGTGAAATCAGACCCCCCAAAAAAAATAAATAACTACCTTAAAATATCACTAGACTTCAGACTACTATGACAATTATGCTAATCTATTTATATGCAAATGATTTTACTACAAAGAAATATAGAATTAAAATAGAGACACATAAGAAATTTTGGAGAGACTGTGAAGATGCTTTTAGGGAAATAAGAAAACTTCTTATCAATTATGGAAACACCACATGTATTTAAGATCATGTAAGTTTTGAAGAATCAGCAGAATTTAAGTTAATTACAATTCTAGTGCAGTAAGCAACAGAACAAATGCTATTTCTTGAACAGTGGTTTTCAAATTATTTTGTAGAACCAAAAGTTTTACAGAGATAGGTGTTTATAGAAGAGGTATCAGGCAGAACAAAATTTATTTTTATTGTTTTTAAAACATATATTAGCCATTTTAATTGAATTTATGGACAAAGGTATTTCTTTTCTTAAACTATGAAAGACCTTTCAAATGTAGACTGTATTTTTTTCTTTTTTTTTAATAGAATTTGACTGTATTTTTCTATCACTGATTTTGAAGAGGTAAGATGGAAACAGTAGAATTGGTAAGAAGAAATGCATGATACATATAAAATATTCATGACTCTATATCTCAGTACTTTTCATGTGAAGATTGGCTAAATTCCAGTAATTAGTATTTCTCTGTTCTTTTAAAAAAGTAATATATACATATATATTACATCTATATGTAATATAGATGTGTATATCTATACATCTTAAAACTAAAATTTAAGTTACTACATTGCTTTAATTTATATGTTGAATTTGAAATTTCTCAAATGAAAACTTTGAACATTCTTTAACTACATATGTTCACTGCTTTAAAACTTTGACTTTTTATTGTCATCACTGAGGCTTCATTGCTTTGGATTGACTTTATGCCTTAAAGTAAAAGTGCTCAATAGTCTGCAGTGACTCAATAACTCAATAAGTGCAGCAAGCAAGTAGAAAGACCTAAAAACAAACAAACAAAAAAACACTTAAAATACTTAATCACATAGTTTGTACTTAGACCTAGATACCCTCTTTACCTAAATCCTATTTCACTTCCCTCAATCACTCTAAGTCTAACCCTGTGAAATAAAGGAAGGACTACAGAAACTGGATAAAGGCAAGAGAGAAGTACCCTTTAATGATGTCCTTTTTGGTCACTACCAGGCTACTTCATTATCTGAGGCCTCAGTCAGGGATTCTTTGGATTCCCACATAGATATAATGGGCCCAGACCTCTAACAGATCCCTCTCTCCAGTGATGGAACGATGTCATAATCTTGTGAGCCTCTAAAGGACATTGAACTCAGTGTACAACAACAGTGGTAGAAACTGTTCCACTCTCCAAAACCGAGGCTGGGTCAACATACTCTCCCACTGGAGGAAGACTGATCATGAAATGAGGGCAGCCTAGATGTTCCTAGCTGTCACTATGGACTGTGAGCTCAGATTGACAGGGATATAGAGGTTACATAGGCTCCTGTGCTAAATATGAATAGACATGCGCATTAGGTCAATTGATGGGGTCTACACTTAATGGTATATACATATATATTTATATTCCCCCCATATTTGGGGGGCTTCTCTCTACCCTGATCCAGCTTTTTTATCCTTATCTCTGACACTATCTCCTCAGATAATAATACTTCTACCCCACCTTAATGTTAGCTGCTGTGCTCAGTCAAATATCAGTAAAGTCATGGGTTCCTCAGAATATAATTGCTTCTTCCAACATGAAGACCCCAAATTTCATCTGATGTACTCTTAACCTTTAGGTTCCTGATTATTAATTCTTTCCTGATTTATATCCTAATGCTTTTCAGCAACCAAGTTGCAGATGCTACCATGACCTGATTTCCCTAAGCAGACAACCTCACTATGTGTCCTGGAAGCCCACCACCCCAGAGTCCTACCCCACTGGTGAAAAATAGAAGCAGGCTGGGGGATTGGATCAACCGGCCAATGCCCATGTCCATCAGAGAAACAATTACAGAAGCCATAGACCATCCACTGTCTGTTCCCCAGAAAGACCTTTGGTCCATACCCCCAGAGGCATGAAAAACAGGGAAACTTCCAATGGACAGGAAGGGATATGGATAATGGTGGGAACTGTATGGAACTGTGCCCCTCTTATCCCACAATCTCATCAATCATTATTAAATCACTAATACAGAATTTAAAAAGAAAAAAATAAAGAAAAAGAGAAAAAAGGACAACATAAATTTATTAATCACAGAAATGAAAACAACTTTGGAAGAAAGGGCTAGCAATATTAGGGAAACAACAAATGAGACCATCAAGGAAAATACTAACTACCTCGAGGTAATTAGAGAACTGAGGAAAGGGAAAGCAAACTAACAGAAGCAGAAAACACAATTAGCCAGATGAAGGATGATCTAGAGAAAACTAAGAGGTAAAAGAGCTCAAAAAGAGATTGAGAGACACTGAAAAAAAACAAAGACATATGGTATAATCAAAAGAAGTAACATTCGTTTCATTGGCCTAGCAGAGGAAGAAAGAGGAAGTAAACATTCTAGAGGAAATAATGAAAGAAAACTTCCCAGACCTGAACAACAGAAAGGACATTAAGATTCAAGTGGCCCAGAGAGTACCAAACAGAGAAAACCTAGACCTGAAGTCACCAAGACATATCATAGTCACTCACAATGAAAAGAAATAAGGATAAAGAAAGGATCCTAAAGGCTGCAAGAGAAAAACAAAAAATCACATACAGGGGAAAACCCATAAAACTATCAGCAGACTTCTGCACCAAAACTCTAAAGGCCAGAAGAGAATGGCAAGATATCTACCAAGCCTTGAATGAAAAAGTGTTTCAACCAAGGATAATATATCCTGCTAGACTTTCATTCAAACTAGATGGAGGCATCAAAGCCTTCTTAGACAAACAACAGTTAAAGGAGGCAACCATCACCAAACCTGCCCTGAAAGATGTTGTAAAAGACCTCCTATAAACAAGAACATCACTAAAATACTTGCAATATATCAGATAAAATTAAAAAATATTGAATAATGGCATTACAATACATTAAATCCATAATAGCAGTAAATGTCAGTGGCTTAAAATCACCCATAAAAATGCACAGAGTGGGAGGATGGATCAGAAAACATAACCCAATCATATGCTTCTTGCAAGAATCCCACTTGACTCAACAAGATAAACACAGACTTAAAGTGAAAGGATGGAAAACTATCATACAGGCAAATAGAACACAAAAAAAGGCAGGAACATCCATTCTCAACTCTGACACAATAGTTTTTAAATTAAATAAAGTAACAAGAGACAGGCAAGGCCATTAAATAATGATTAGAATATCAATCAGCCAAGAAGACTTATCAATTATTAACATCTATGCACCCAGTGAGGGGGCATCTAAATACATCAAGCACCTACCGAAAGAACTTCAAAAATACATCAATAGTAATACAATAATAGTGGGAGACTTCAACACGCCACTCTCACACTTAGATCAACAAAGCAGAGAATCAACAAAGAATCAAGAGAATTAAATGAAGAGATGGACAGACTGGACCTCCTGGACATTTTCAGAGTTCTTCACCCAAAAAAAAGTGGAATACACATCCTCTTCAAATTCATACAGCAAATACTCAAGGATAGACCATATGTTAGGCCACAAAGACAGCATCAACAAATTTGAGAGCATTGAAATCATTCCAAGTATCTTCTCAGACCATGGTGGAGTAAAGCTAACATTTAACAACAAACGGAAAATTACTAAAAGTCACAGAATTTGGAAACTCAACAACATGCTGCTTAAGAAGCTCTGGGTCAAAGAGACACTCAAGCAAGAAATTCAAATGTTCTTGGAAACAAATGAAAATGAAGACACAAGCTACCAAAGTATTTGGGACACAGCTAAAGCAGTACTGAGAGGGAAACTAATATGCATACAAGCACACATGAGAGAACAAGAAAAAGTTCAAATAAATGACCTTACTGCATGCCTTAACAACATAGAGGAAGAATAATAAAGGAATCCTAAAACAACCAGAAGGACATAAATCACTAAAATTAGAGCAGAAATAAACAACATCGAAAATAAGAGAACCATACAAAAGGTCAATGAAGCCAAATGTTGGTTCTTTGAAAAATTAAACAGCATTGACAAACCCCTAGCCAGACTCACTAAACAAAAAAGGGGAAGACTAAAATTAATAGAATTGTAAATGGTAGAGGAGACATCACAACTGACACCACAGAAATCCAGAAAATCATGCGAAACTTCTATAAAGAACTATAAGCCACCAAGCTAGAAAATCTGGAAGAAATGGAAGAATTCCTGGAAACATATTCCCTTCCAAAACTGAACAAAGAAGAACTACAAAACCTAAATACACCAATCAAAGACAAAAAAATCTAAATAGTTATTAAGAATCTCCCCAACTGCTGGGGAATTGTGCAGATGCAGTCACATCTGCCATGTTGCCCCCTCAAGCTATTGCTAGTTCCCATGAGAGTTGGGACATTCTCAGAGAGCCTGTTCAGCCATGTTGTGCCCTCAGGGCATTGTCAATTCCCCGCAATAGTTGGAGTGCTTTGGTTACTCCTCCCCCTTGCCATTCTCGCGAGAGTTATTATCCTACCCTGGAGTGCTATGGTTACTCCTCCCCTTTCTCATTCTCACAAGAGCTATTCCCATAAAAGCCCTTCTTTTTCCACACCTCACTCTCTTGCTGGTCCTTCACTTCGGTGATTAGACTCAGGGAAGGTTGCTGTGTGAGGCAGCCACTTTTGCTACCTCCACGTTGCCCAAACTGCTTCTCTCTCACCCAAATCTGAGGTGCCAGCATAAATAAAGGATTGTGTTCACTTTCTGCTCCAAACCTCCTTTTTCTGCGTCCTGCTGCCACTGCAAGTGACACCTGGCGCCCAACGTGGGGCCTGACCTGCCCATCCCCCAGATAAGTGAACATTTGGCTACCTATCCACTATGGGCTGCTTTTCTGCTTGTGAAGAGGTCTCCAAAGGCCTCTGCCCTTTCTTCATGAGACTGTTTCTCTGTTTCTGGAACATTTTGCTCTGGGCCACACTTCGGTTTCTGCCCACTGCTGGCCCGCCAGAGTGCTGTGGAACATGGGGCATTGGGCATGGGCTCCCTCCACACTGCTAGGCAGCTGGGTGCAGGGCAGCAGACACGGCAGGCAGGGCTGCAGCCTATCCTGACCACCACCCCGGGGCACCTCGGCCCACTCCTTCTGCACGGCCAGCCCGCCCGCCCTCCTGCTATTAAGTCTGGGTAGATCCTGGACCACCGGAGACCGTGGGCACCCTTCCAGGACTGGGCCCCCTGGCCGAGATCCCCAACTCGGCTCTGAAGGCAGAGGAGCTAGAATATGCAAAGATTAGGCAGTGATGGCAACTTACAATTCCTAGAAGTGGAGCTGCGAGGGAGGCCACCTCCAGATGGCACCCCCCCCCAAACAGCTAAGACAGTATAGATCTAAATTCGTGTTTAAAATGACTTATCTTCATAACAAAAGTTTTTCTTCTTGTGTATTGAAGACGATGTTTATGTGTGTGTTTAAAGTTTGATAAACATTAACTTTAAGATTAAAAATGTAACTTTAAGGCTACATTCTTACCAGGCAAAGTTAAATGAAAAAGGTTTTCAACATAATTCTCATAAAGGTAAAATTAGCTTACATTTAAAGTCTGAGGTAAAAATTAGTTAAAAATCAATATATTTTAACTAAGTTGGTCTAAAAAACCTGCCCACACCTAGGGTGTGTCTCCATCTTGAATGGGTGTAACAAAAGGTTAAATAAGACGTTGTTGATATGTAAAACTCTCAAATACCTTCTCAATTAGAAACGGTGGATTGCACAATGGTTATGCTAATGATTCTCATGCCTGAGGCTCTAGCAGTGGTTCTTTAACTTACCACATTTTATTGTACTTAGATTGGTTAGGAGCCTTAAAATGAAATGAAAAAGACCTTTCAAATTAATAAGATACTTAAACCAATTATAATCATTGAGTTATCTATTGTGGTAAACTTCTAACCTGCTACAAGTTTTGTTTCATAAGTAAGTGAATTGCAGCTGTCAAATTCTCTACAGAAAGGTAGAATTCCAACAGCTGACCTCCCTCATGCAACAATTCACCCCCTGGCAATTCTTCAGTGGATATCTGCTTTGAACTGGCACTTTTATCAGACTTTTGGTACACAACACTACCATAGCTTCCCTTTATGCTATTGGGTTTCTCAAAGACTGACTGCAGCCAGCTGCCGTGGGACTGTATAGGCCATACCCTCACCTCCCTCCATGCTAGGTATTTCCCACAGAGATAGGAAACACCTGTCGAGACAAGAGAAGCCCACAGAGGCAGGAAAGGTCCTTTAGCTTGATAAAGCCTTGCCCAAAGAGGCAAGAAACGCCCCCCTCAGGCCTTTCCTTGGCATCATACTGGTTCTTGTTGATTGCTTACTTGTTCTTCCATGTTTGTGCCAGTTTCTTTTTTGAAAATGCCTATACAATATAGGTTTCTGTTCACCCCACATAACTGATACTATGGTCAATTAATTAAAAAGAATAGGGGGAATAATTGGTATTCTTCACATTGCTTTGGTCTTTCTCCCCACACCTCCGGGAGATTGTGGTTTAGTCTTTGCCTTTTCGCACTTCTCCTTTCTCCTGCCCACTATCCTATGTACTTCCTGAGTTCCTGATGCTGCGGCAGGAGGAGAAGGATGCAGGAGTACATTGTGTGGTGATTAGGTTTTTGGACTGTTTGCCAGCTCGTGAAAAAAGATTAAACTGCATTCTCTGCTCAGCCGTGTATCCCTGGGTCTCTGTCTACCACCGTGAAGCTAGCCTGGCATACTGGCATGCCGAACTATGACAACACCCAACAACAAAAATCCTGGGACAGATGGTTTCACAAACGAATTCTACAAAACCTTCAGGAAACAGCTAATATTTCTAAAGCTTTCCCACAAGAACGAAGAAACAGGAACACTCCCTTCCACCTTCTATGAACCAATATCACCCTGATACCAAAATAGGGGCACAACAAAAAAGGAAAATGATGGTCCAATATCTCTGATGAACATAGATGCCAAAATATTAAATAAGATCCTGGCCAACTGGATACAGAAGTATATCAAAAAAATTTTCATCACGACCAAGTGGGATTTATCCCAGGAATACAAGGCTGGTTCAACATAGATAAGTCAATCAGTGTCATTCACCACATGAATAAAATCAAAACCATAAACCACATGATTATCTTAATAGATGCAGAGAAAGCCTTTGAAAAAATCCAACACTCAATCATGCTCAAAACACTACAAAAAATGGGAATAGATGGGAAATTCCTCAAGATAGTGGAGTCTGTATATAGAAAACCTACAGCCAACATCATACTCAATGGACAGAAGTTGAAAGCATTCCCCCTCAGATCGGGGATTAGACAGGGCTATCCACTATCACCATTACTCTTCAACATAGTATTGGAAGTTCTTGCCATAGCAATCAACCAAGAGAAAGAAATCAAAGGAATACAGACTGGAAGGGAAAAAGTCAAGCTCTCACTATTTGCAGATGATATGATAGTAATCATAGAAAAACCTAAAGAATCCAGCAGAAAACTACTGAAAATTATTAGGCAATACAGCAAGGTATCAGGCTACAAAATTAATGTACAAAAATCAGTGGCATTTCTTTATTCAAACACTAAAACTGAAGAAGAAGACATCCAGAAATCACTCCCATTCACTGTTGCAGCAAAATCAATAAAATACCTAGGAATAAAGCTGACCAAAGAATTGAAAGACTTGTATACTGAAAACTATGAGTCACTATTCAAAGAAGTAGAAAATGAGATCAAGAAATGGAAAGACTTCCCATGTCCATGGATTGGAAGAATAAATATCTTCAAAATGATTATTCTCCTTTGGCCCATATACAAATTTAACACGATACCCATCAAAGTTCCACCAAGAACTTCTTTAAGAGAATAGAACAAACACTACAATCATTTATCTAGAACCAGAAAACATCTACAATTGCCAAAACAATCTTGAGGAAAAGAAACAGAAATGGAGGCATCACATTCCTATATCTCAAAATATATTATAAGGCCATCATCATTAAACGGTCTGGTACTGGGACAAAAATAGGCACACAGACCAGTGGAACAGAACTGAAAGCCCAGAACTAAACCCCCACACCTATGGACATCTAATCTTTGATAAGGGGCCCAAAGTATTAAATGGAGGAAGGAGGTTCTCTTCAATAAATGGTGCTGGGAAAACTGGGTTGTAACATACAGAAGAATGAAATTGAACCTATCACACCAACAAAGACACCCTTCACAGAATGGGAGAAGATCTTCACATACCATACATCAGACAAGAGACCAATCACTAAAATATACAAAGAGCTCAGCAAACTTAGCAATAATAAAGCAAATGATCCTATCCAAAAATGGGCAGATGATACGAACCAGACATTCACTTCAGAGGAGATCCAAAAGGCTAACAAACATATGAAAAACTACTCCAGGTCGCTGATTGTCAGAGAAATGCAAATAAAAACATTGATATACCAACTCACTCCTGTGAGAATGGCATACATCAAGAAGGACTGCAGCAACAAATGTTGGATAGGCTGTGGGGACAGAAGAACCTTTCTACACTGCTGGTGGGAATGTAAACTGGTCCAGCCTCTCTGGAGAGCAGTCTGGAGAACTCTCACAAGGCGAGACATAGACCTTCCATATGACCCAGTAATTCCTCTCCTGGGATTATACCCCAAGGATTCCATAATGCCCAGTCAAAAAGATATGTGTACACCTATGTTCATAGCAACACAATTCATAATAGCTAAAACATGGAAGCAACCCAGGTGCCCAAAAACAGATGAATGGCTGAGAAAGCTGTGGTATATATACACAATAGAATACCATGCAGCTATTACAAACAATGAACCCAACTTCTCTGACCCAACTTAGATGGATCTAGTTATGTTAAGTGAGCTAAGTCAGAAAGATAAAGATGAGTATGGGATGATCCCATTCATAACCAGAAGTTAATAAAGAAGATCAGAAAGGGAAACTAAAGGCAGGATCTGACTAAATTGAAAGTAGGGCACCAAAATAAAATCCCTGTGGTGAGCAGGAGGGTACACATTTGGCTTCCTGGGGAGGCGGGGGACTGGGGGAGGGTGGGTTGATGGGACACAGTCTCTGGTGGTGGGAATGGTGTTTATGTACACTCCTATAGTAATATAAACCACTATTTAACTAATATGAGGGGGAAAGTTGATTGTATGTCTCAAAGTTTTTAACACACAGGCTGAGGCTTTTTAATACATAGCTGAGTCTTTGATATGCTGACTCTCTCAAAAGTCTTGACCAGGTAGAACAGAAGCAACTGGTGGCACAGCTATATACAAGATGCTGGGTATTATACAGCAAACCCTAACAAAGGGAATTTTCAAAGTTAACCCAAATACCAAATAATGTGATGATAACAGTAACTATCCATTTGTGTTCTTGGACCCTAAGACAGCAGGAACCTCACATTTCCACTATACAGCCTATATTTGGCACACTCCTGGAACCTTAGCATGGGGCCCACTTTCCTGCATGCTTCTCTCAAATCATATCAAATAATATTGCATGCATGGATCGCAACCTAATCAACGCAATGAGTGCCACCCTAGCATGCTTCACTTCAGACTGTGTCCAGAGACTTCAGGTGTGGAATGACAACCCCTCAGCTTCATCACTAGGCGAGCAACTACTAAAGCAGTATGATGAGTGGGTTGACCCAGATGTGGCTGACCATCTCATTGCCTCCCTAGATGCAGCACGCTAAGCCCGCTGGCAACAACTCATGGAAAGTCTGAATTTCACCCACTCAAGTAGGAAGGCCTGGAAGCTTCTTCACAGACTGGGTGCCGGTAGCCAACCCCCTCCCGTCTCCCATCCTCCTGTATCTCCAAACTCAGTGGCCAGTCACCTAACTCAAGTTGGCCGTGTTAAGATTGACCCAGTCTGGAAAAGAGAAATTTCCCACGAGTGGTCATCCCACTTCCGGTTATCTTGTCCATCTCCAAAACTCTCTCCCTTTACACTGTCTGAACTGGAAGACGCTTTGAAGAGGGTTAAACTGGGAACAGCTGTTGGCTATGATAACATCACCCCAGAACTCATTCTTAACTTGGGCCCCGCGGCAAAGAAGTGGCTCGCTTCATTCCTGTCCCACATCTTGGAATCTGAGTCTATGCCCAAAGTTTGGCGTCGTGTGAAGGTAATAGCGGTTTTGAAACCAAAGAAAGACCCAACACTGGCCGCCAGCTATAGACCAATTTCTCTCCTTTCCATGTGTTACAAACTCCTTGAGAGGCTGCTTCTGTTACGTATTTCTCATCTTACAGAGAAATTCCTATCACCCGCCCAAGCTGGTTTCTGCCCAGGAAGATCTACCTGCGAACAAGCCCTGGCCCTCTCAACTTACATTGAAAATGGATTCCAGAAGAATTTAAAGACGGGTGCTCTCTTTGTTGATCTCACAGCAGCCTATGACACGGTCTGGCACCGTGGTCTCCTAGTCAAGATCTCAAGATGCCTGCCTCCATGGGTGGCCAACACTATATTGTTTCTTCTCCAGAACAGAAGATTCCAGGTGCATCTGCGTGACAAGTCTAGCAGATGGAGACTTGTCTCAAGTGGCCTCCCCCAGGGCTCTGTTCTGGCTCCTACGCTATTTAATATTTACATCAATGACCTCCCAGAAACTTCTTCAAGGAAGTTCATCTACGCCTATGACATCTGCTGTGCAACTCAGGCATCAAAGTTCAACATCCTCGAGGAAACACTCACGAAAGACATGTCTCTGATATCTGATTACTGTAAAAAATGGTGACTAATCCCTAGCACTGCAAAAACGATATCATCTGTTTTCCATCTACACCATGCCTCGGCCTCGCGTGAGCTTAATGTGCAGCTTGGCGATACGAGAATCCGGCATGAAGCCCAGTCAGTCTATCTTGGCGTTACTCTCGATCGCACTCTGTCATTTCACAAACATCTCATAAAAACTGCAGCAAAGGTGGGCACGAGGAATAACATCATTGCAAGACTGGCCAGCTCCTCATGGGGCGCGAGCGCTTCCACACTATGATCATCATCTCTGGCATTATGCTATTCCACTGCAGAATACTATGCCCCAGTATGGTTCCGTAGCCCCCATGCCCACTTGGTTGATTCCAAATTATATTCCTCCATGAGGATAATTTCTGGAACCATCCGTTCCACCCCGGTTCCATGGCTGCCAGTTCTTAGCAACATCGCCCCACCAGATATTCGTCGGGATGCGGCATCATCTAAGTTCATTTCCCACATCTACGCTTGACCGGACATGCCAATATACTCAGATATCTTCGCCCACCCTGTCCAACGCTTGACGTCTCGTCACCCAATCTGGTCCCCTATGCCTACACTGGACTTCTCTGTTCCAGTCTCTTGGAAACAAAGTTGGCAGTCAGCTGAGGTAAAGAACAAACACCTCATCACAGACCCCTGCAAGCGTCAACCTGGCTTTGACCTAGCACGTTATGATTGGGCCCTCCTCAATCGCTATCAAACAGGCCATGGCTGGTGCGCCGCTATGTTCCATCGCTGGGGGGCCAGAGATGACCCGAACTGCCCCTGTGGCTACAAACAGACTATGACCCACATAGTCAATGACTGCCACCTCTCCAGATTCAAAGGAGGTCTGGAAACTTTACATCAGGCTCATCCTGAAGCTGTTGACTGGCTATGGAAGAAGGGCAAACGCTAGAAGAAGAATCACTAGGGTGAGACCTTTCCTTTCATACTATTCTCTAATTCTATTCCAGGTGGTCCACTTCCCAATAAAATCCCTAAACCTAGATATAGTCCAGGTCCCCTGAGATAGAGCATATGTTCACATGTGTCCATAAACCAGGGAAAAATATATACCTGAAAACAGATGTACACAATAGCCTGCAGTGAGTACCCTCCAACACTTCATCTGCACTATTCCAGCCTTTGGGTCCATGACTGTTCAACAATTTGTTTGGCTTTGTATGTTAACTCTCTTTTCAGCCACCAAGTTCCAGATGCCAGCATGATGCCAACCAGACTTCTCTGGACTGACGACCCACCAATGTGTCCTGGAGATCTGCTTCCCCAGAGATACACCCTACTAGGGAAAGAGAGAGGCAGACTGGGAGTATGGACTGACCAGTCAATGCCCATGTTCAGCAGGGAAGCAAGTATAGAAGCCAGAACTTCCACCTTCTGCAACCCACAGCAACCTTGGGTCCATAGTCCCAGATTGATAGAGAATGGGAAAGCTATTGGGGAGGGGATGGGATATGGAGATCAGGTGGTGGGAATTGTGTGGAGTTGTAAGCCTCCTATCCTAAGGTTTTGTTAATGTCTCCTTTCTTAAATAAATAAATAAATAAATAGAATAGGAAAGCTATCAGGGGAGGGGATGGGATACAGAGAATTGTACCCCTCTTATGCTTTGGTCTTGTCAGTGTTTCCATTTTATAAATAAATTAATTAAATTTTTTTAAAAATAATTAAATTCAAGGAAATATATATAACCGATTGCTAATTTTGCAGAGTACATAAAGCTCATAATACTCACTAGATATTTTTTAAAGTAGAAAGTAAAAGAAAAAATTCTGAGAAAATAGCTCCACACAATGTTATTTATCTATGCATATGAAATCATAGTTCAGTTTATGAAAGTGACCCTTTGACTTGTTTCTGAGGTAATCACAATAATTGTTTTACTTCAATTCAACTTTGAATCACTTTCAGTAGCATCATTCCCTTTAGAAAAGTATTGCTCTAGCTTCCATGTAGAAATATTATGGTTTTGATTATCGTTACAATAAATCATACTAAATCTTGGTAGCAAATTGTCTAATTGGCAAGAAAAGATGTCATAAAAGCACAGTCAAAACAGCACTGGAATCTTATTTATGTGTTTACTAAGAATATATGAAATATTATGTTTTATGAACAAGAATACCATTCTGCATCAATGTTTTATATATGGACTATTCTGATGGCAACTGTAGTTCTTTGTTCAAAGCTTTTGTACCTAATGAAAGTTTACCTTCTGAAAATCCCAACAGCCCTCATGTTTAATGATATGAACTCCACACTTATTTAAATTCTACTCATACCATAAATTGCAATTTCACATATCAGTAAAGTTTTTAATGTAATTCACTAAGGAATAACTTCTTTGGTAATTAAGAACCAAAGTTTTGCAGTTATTTTCCATAAGAACATGCACACATTATTAAGAAAATGAAACTGTTTTACAAATAGGGTAGCATGGCCCTTGGAGAATTTTTGTCTGTATAGTTTCACATTATGAATTATGGTCATGTTGATTATGCCAGCAAATGTTCCTGCCACTCAGCATACTATATCATTGCTTCACCAACAGTTGTACTTGACATGGTTTTCTTTTTAATTGAAACACTGTAGCATATCAAATGGTAAATTTTATTTCAATGATATAACTATATAGAGAACAATTACTTAACATGAACAAATTTCATCAATGGGGCCGGGCCATAGCGCAACAGGTTAAGCGCACATGGCCTAAGCACAAGGACCAGACTAACAAACCTGGTTCAAACCCCAGCTCCCCACCTGCAGGGGTGTTGCCTCACAAGCAGTGAAGCAGGTCTACAGGCGTCAATCTTTCTCTCCTCCTCTGTCTTCCCCTCCTCTCCCCATTTCTCTCTGTCCTGTCCAACAACAGCAATAACAACAATAACAACAAGGACAAAAAAATGGCCTCCAGGAGCAGTGGATTCATAGTTTAGGCACAGGGCCCCAGAGATAACCCTGAAGGCAAAAGAGAAAAAAAATTCATCAAATGCTGTTTGAATCCATTTGTTTCCTATAATTTTTGCCATTTACTATTATTATTATTACTATTACTACTATTATGAAAGGTAGCACGAATGTGGCTAGAAAATAGTCACCAGTAGAGCATGTATGAGGCACTGAGTTTGAGACCCAGCAACATACTGGGGAACATGAACTGCACTGGTGGAACAATAGGTGGTGGAGTGGTTCTATGATATGTTTCCTCTCTGTGCGATTATCTTTTCCCTTTCTTGTTTTCTACAATAAAGAATAAAATATTGATACAAGGAGGTCACTCAGGGGTTGGTATTATGTGTGCTCAAGATGTTGGTGTCACTAAACAAAAAGAGATAGTAAGAACAAATATGTGAAGATGAGCAGCAAAACTCACCACTAAGTACTAGAAGTTTAATCTGAAAGCACTAAGAACATGTATTTCAGAAACCTTTGTGTAGTTTATAGGGCCATGTATAGTCACTTACTTGGTCAGGGGAATTTGTATCTTACCATTGTGTTAAATTATTTGGATTTATTTTGACATACCAAAGATCTATGAGAGCAATTTAAGAAAAATAACAATATGATTATATCTTTATTTCAAGATAATCATATTTTTATAGAATAGTTGTTATATTAACAGTATGTACTATATAGTTGAAATGTGTTACAAACTTAGATCATAAAAGTTTTCCTCATAGGAAAAATAAGTAACCATCTAAGATGATGGATGTTAATTGATAGCAGTAATCTTTTCACTATATATGCACATGACAAGTCATAGTCATCTTAACGGAATGCAGTGTTGCCTCACAGTCATATATCAATAGAACTAAAAACAATGGTCATTCTGGTTTGTAAAGATGATTTAAGAATTTTGGACAACTTAACCAGAAAGAGAATTGGGTAATACATCATTTAGTCAAAATGAGATTCATCTATTAAAAAAAAACTATGTGTATATACTAACTATATACACTATTCCATTACTGAGTCCTAGTCTCCTATCTAAAGCATATTTATAAATTACCAACAACTACTTTTGTATAACCCAATGACCTCCCCCCCACACAAGCAGGTCTTTAAATTAAATAATGTTTTATTCAATGTTTGTTGGCTATAATATTGAAAAGAACAACAAAAAAATCCCAACTAATGCTGAACAAAATAAGACTATTAAGTTCTGTTTTTTTGTTGTTGTCATTGTTGCTTGTCACGTCCACCCTTGCCTGCAAGGATCACGCAACGCCGAGTTCTTCTTCAAGCAGTTTATTCGGGAACCTTGAACAGCAAAAAGCCCCGCTATATCCTAACCTCCAACTTATATACTCATGGGTCAGCCAATCCCAAGGGCACATGTGGCAGCTGCTCATAGGCACACGATCGCGGAAGCAAGCGCGCTCTCAGTCTCAGACCATTTATGGAGTTGTTTACTTCTCCCTGTGGTCTGGAGGGTAGAGGAGGCTGGCACCATCTTGGGGCGCGGCACATGGCTCTCCACAGTTCCCCCTTTTTGTTTTAACAACGCAGCAGGTGAGTGTAGAAGTCCAATCCCAGAAAGGAGGGGATATTGTCATAGTCCTCGCCTAAGCAATCAAGCTTCGCCAGTGCTAGACCCATCCCATGCCGTTTTGTTCTGGGGCAGGAGATAAGGAAATTATGGGGTTAGGGAGCGGCACAACCTGCATGCATTGGACGTGCACTCCTTGAGACGGCATTACGCCCTCAAGTGCAGTGCTTTGCCTCGCACCCTGAGCATTTCATATCAGGCTCTTAAGGCCGCCAGCCAAGCCTGGGGGGAGTGGTCATCCTCGATTGCTGTGAAGGCCTGTGCAATCAGCGCGACTTCACGCCTCTGTGTGATCCTAATTTTGCAAATACACCACAGGCCCATCAGGGAGGCGAGAACCAAGAGCGCAGTTAAGCATCCCAAGCCCGCCCACTCTTTCAAACTGTCCATTGCTTGATTGATCCAGGAGGTCAACCCCACCGCCATGGAAGCATCCACCCGCGTTGAGTTGACTGCCACGATGGCGCTTCACAGTTGTCGCATCAGGGTATCGAAACTCCCAGACCAGTTTCCTAAGAGCCCGGCATCATGCCGTTTTGGCATCGGCCTTGGAAACACGGACAGGATTCCCCAGCGAGGCTCCGTCATCACCGGCATCACCACCGCAGTCATCAGGAGCATCTGGTGTATTCTTTGGTGGTGGGGCATCTTGGACCTTTCTCACCAGTCGTTCGGGTACCCACACCGGATCTGGTTTGTCCTGTGGAAAAACACAAACAGAGCCTCGTGCCCATGTCAGCACGGGATCAGGCCCATGCCATGTGCCTGTTAATATGTCCTTCCATTTTACCATGCCTCTCTGTGGGCCATGGGGCATATGATGTCTTTCCGCCGCAGAGTGGCCATTAATATCCAAATTTAAAAAAATAAGTGTAAATAAGGCTAGGGATAGTCTTTCCTTAGGGGTGCGGCCGTGGCCTATTCCCCCTTTTTGTTTTAACAGACATTCCTTGAGGGTGCGATGAGCACGTTCCACAATGCCTTGACCCTGAGGATTATAGGGCAGGCCATGGGTTAAGCGGACTCCCATTTGCTGGCAGGAGACAAAAGACCGAGCAGTGTAGGCAGGGCCATTGTCTGTTTTCAAAATTTGAGGCATACCCCATGCAGCCCATGCCTCTAGGCAATGGGTGATCACATTGCGAGCCTTTTCGACACTCAATGGGGTGGCCATGATAACACCAGAGCAGGTGTCTACAGAGACATGTAGATACTTAAGCGTGCCAAATTCAGAAAAGTGCGTGACATCCATTTGCCATAGGACACCAGGGCGTAAGCCCCGAGGGTTAATTCCAATGCTTGGTGGATGCTGGAAAGTCACACACTGAGGGCAACCCAGAACCACCTGACGAGCGTCCGCACGGGGCAAATTAAATTTTTTCTGTAGGGTTTTAGCATTTACATGAAAAAGTTCATGAAAACGTCTGGCCCGTTCCATTGCTGGAGCCATCAAGAGGACATCCTGTCTTGCCAATTTATCTACAATGTTATTACCCTCGCTCATGGGGCCAGGCAATCCAGTGTGTGCTCGAATGTGTTGAATATAAAAGCGCTGTGCGTGCCAAATCAGATCTTGTAGTTCTTTTAACAGCGCACACACCGTGCTGGATCTTTTTATAGGTCCAGCGGCCTCTAGAACCTTGACTGCATTAACCACATAAGCAGAGTAAGATATCAAATTAAAGGGAAAATGGCATCTCTTAAAAACTTCAATCACAATTTGCAACTCCACTATTTGAGGAGAGCCTGGTTGGAAATGACACCTAACTGGTTCTTGGTGTTCTATTACGTAAGCTCCACATCCTGTCTTAGAGCCATCTGTGAAAATGTTAGGCGCTGAAGACAGAGGCCTCACTGCAGTAGTCTTAGGGAAAATCATGGGGTGCTCCTTAAAGGAGCTCACGAGAGGATGTTTGGGATAGTGATTATCAATTTCTCCGGGATAGCCGCATCTCAAGACGGCCCACTCATCCAAAGCTCCACACAGGGTCTGTACCTGGTAGCTAGAATAAGGGACCACTAATGTGATTGGTAAGATGCCAAAAAACTGTATACATTGCTGAATCCCGGTCAGGGCCAGATCTGCCACTGCTGAAGGATAATATTGTATGGATTTAGCAGGAGAAATTCTTGAATGAATCCAAAGCAATGGACCCTCTTGCCACAGCAGCCCCATGGGCTGTGACAAGGTAGCTAAAATGCATAAAGTCAGGGGCTTGTTGGCATCCCAACGTTTCAAGAAGGTTCCCTGAAGGGATCTTTCTACCTTCTCTAGGACCAGCCTAGCCTCTGGCGTCAATACTCTTGGGGAGTTCAGGGCAGAATCCCCTATCAAGACATCATACAAGGGTTTCAGCTCATGATTTGGAAGCTATAAGTAACTCCTCACCCAATTAATATTCCCTAACAGTTTTTGAAAGTCATTCAGAGTACGTAAGCCATCCTTCCTCAATTCCAGCTTCTGGGGCACTACCTCCATAGGTTTAATGCATGCTCCTAAGTAGTTTACCACCTCACCTCTCTGCACCTTTTCAGGGGCAATATACAGCCCTTTTCCTCTTAAAATATGAACTAATTCCTCATACGCTTGATCAAGTAAGGTTTCAGTTTTTTCAGCAAGTAGAATATCATCCATATAATGAATACATTTTAAGGTAGGATATTTCTTCCTGAGGGGAGCAATCGTCTCACTAACAAACAGCTGGCACATGGTTGGACTATTCGCCATACCCTGGGGCAGCACAACCCATTCGAATCTCTGGTTGGGTTCTTCATGATTGCAGGATGGTACGGTAAAGGCGAATCTTTCCATGTCCCTCTCACTTAATGGGATAGAGAAAAAAAAAAATCCTTGCTATCTATGACTATTATGGGCCATCTCTCAGGCAGAGCCGTTAGCAATGGAAGCCCCTGCTGTACTGGCCCCATGATCTGCATTTGGCAGTTGATTGCCCGCAGATCATGTAACAGTCTCCATTTTCCTGACCTTTTCTTAATCACAAATATAGGAGTATTCCAGGGGGACACAGAAGGTTTGATATGTTTCAAGGCAAGTTGCCCCGCAACCAGCTCTCTGGTTGCGGCTAATTTTTCAGAGGAAAGAGGCCACTGAGGAACCCACACTGGATCCTCTGTTTTCCAAGAGATGGGAATACCTGTGTCCGCAGTGGCCCCTAGGAAAAACCCAGACCTGATCTTCCTGAGTGCGGTCGAGCCGCAACAGGGGACTTGTGTCCCTGTAGGTGCTTCCCCAGGCCAAAGCCAGGGACACAACCCATTCTTTTCATCTGAGTTTGAGCTGCCATGGAGTATTCATTACTTAATTTAAAATCCATCTCTTTAAGCAAGTCCCTCCCCCATAACGAGATGGGTAGCTCCAAAACATACGGCTGCATCAAGCCACAATGGCCTTCCTTATCTTTCCATTTTAGCTGTCTAGCACTCATGTCTGGAGTCCTTGCATAACCCAGGCCTTGCAGGGTTTGAGAGGAAGTTTGCACAGGCCATCCTGTTGGCCAGTCTTTGGCGGCCACAATACTTCTGTCAGCCCCAGTATCAAGAAGCCCCTGAATGTTTTTTCCTTCAGCTTCTAATACCATCAATGGTCTTTGTTCTAAATCCAGAGATAGGAATGTCAAGTCTGTGCCAGAGGAGCCAAAACCTCAAACCCCCCCCCCCCCCCCCCCGTTCAACTGTCTTAGCCGCGAAGCGATCATGTAGGCTGGGTAAGATAAGCAATTGGGCGATCTTGTCTCCCGGGGAAATGGCTACAATTCCCCGGGGGGAGGACACCATAATCTTAACAACCCCGGTGAAGTCGGAGTCTATAACCCCAGGGTGAATAAGAAGTCCTCGCAATGCTGAAGAGGATCTGCCCAAAAGTAAGCCTACTGTGCCTGGCTCGAGGGGTCCTGTAAAGTCGGTTGTTACAAGCTGGACCCCCATCTGAGGAGTTAAGATGAGTCGGGAGGTGGAACAGAGGTCCAATCCTGCTGAGCCCACAGTGGCTCTCCGTGGTTCCCCGGAGGGCGAAAGCTGGGCCACCTTTCCTGACTGATCTCCCTGTCCCGACTCTCTACTGCCCCATATATTTGTGGGCCCTGGGGACGGGGGCCCCTCTGGCCATATTTTGGACGGGCTCCTCCATATCCCTGACTCAGGGGTTGTCCGTTAATGTCCTTAACGGAGCAGCATTCATTAGCCCAATGGTTCCCCTTTTTACATCTAGGGCAGAGGCTAGGCTGTCTCATTCTAGCACTTCCTCCTGTTCTGCCTTTCTCAGGGCACTGCTTCTTAATATGTCCCATCTTGCCACATTTGAAACAAGCCCCAGTGTTACTGCTTTTCCTTCCTGCAAGTTGGACAACCGCAGCGGCAAGTCCCGCATTAGTCAAAGGGCCTCCAATCTCTCTGCAAACTTTCAACCACCACTCAATTCCTTTGCCCTTATGTGGTGTGATAGCCGCTCTGCATTCTTTGGTACATTGCTCATATACCAGCTGTTTAATAAGAGGCATAGCTGTGTCTGGGTCCCCAAATATTCTGCCCACCGCCTCAACTATACGGGCCACAAAATCTGAAAAAGGCTCCGTGGGTCCCTGCAGAATTTTTGTTAAGTTGCTGCTAACTTGTCCCCTATTTGGAAGGGCCTTCCATGCTCTTATGGCGCAGAGATTCACCTGCTCATATACTTGTGGAGGGTACCCAGTCTGCTGGCCTACAAACCTGCCTAGTCCTAGGAGCATGTCTCAGTCCCAGGCAGGTTGACCTGCGTGTGCATTAACCGCCGCTTGCTCGGTTGCAAAATCAATCCAGAATGCTCTCCAATCTAGATATTGTCCTGGGCTGAGACAAGCACGAACCAAGCCTTGCCAATCAGCCGGTGTCATGCAAAGCCTATTGAGAGAATCCACTTGAGCAAGAGTGAAGGATGCACTAACCCCATAAGCCTTCACAGATTCTGCCAGGGACTTAACTCCTTTGAAATCCAAGGGCTCCTCATACCGGTTCCCTTGGAGATCTTGAAACACCGGATAGACAAGTTGCATCTCCGTCCTAACCCGGGCCCATAGCCCCGGGCAAAAGGAACGGCTTGGCCCTCCAGTCCCCAAGGGTTGGACGGTTGTTACGCCCTCCAGATAAGGGGGCGGAGCCGAGGGCAAGGCTGAGGCATAGCCCCCTCCCAGTTCTCCGTCCTCCAGTTTTTTTGGTGCCTTATCCCTCTCTTTCCTTTTCCTTCTTTCTCTTAAAGTAGCCTCTTCCAGTCTCTCCACTAAGGCCTGCACGTCCTCCCCCTCCTCCTCCTCTGATTCCGAGGAGGAGGGGAGTGTTTCCAGCTCCTCTAGATCAGGGTATAAAGATTTCCCTTTCTCTCCTCTTTTCTTACTTTCCGCTTTCTCAGAGCGTTCCTCCTGTAGCATTTCCAAGGCATTCTGCCCCTTTTCAACGGCCTCGCAGCACTTCTGATCCTCAAGGCAACTGCGCACTAATTTCCATACGGGCCTTACTCCTGCTTTTAGGTCATCCTGCTCCCAAGCAAAGTCTAGGTCCTTTCCTAACTTCTCCCAGCAAGAGACAGTCAAGCTCCCTGAGGCTGCGAACCAGGGGGCGACTATGTCACACTCACTCAAAAATCTTTCAAGTGTGGACTTCTTGATTTTTAATTTCTTGGATAGAAGTAGCTCCTGCAGAGCCAAAAAAATTGGATGGGACTGGGAAGTCCCCATGATAACTTCCTCCCAAAAATTATGTGGCTACTAGCCCACTTTGTACTCCCCGTTCGCTACCCGGGGGGATTTTTACTTTCCGTTTGCTAAACCCACGAACGTTCTCCCACTCGTCCTTTATCTACAGAGACGAGCCCTGCTAGCCGCCTCACCGCGGGCCTTATTGTCCCACTTTACCCTGGGAACTTACCAGTGCACTGCCCCGACTGCCAAAGTTCTGAAGCCCGTTTCGGATGATGTCCCCGTACGGGCCACCACTTGTTGCGTCCACCCTTGCCTGCAAGGATCACGCAACGCCGAGTTCTTCTTCAAGCAGTTTATTCGGGAACCTTGAACAGCAAAAAGCCCCGCTATATCCTAACCTCCAACTTATATACTCATGGGTCAGCCAATCCCAAGGGCAGCTGCTCATAGGCACACGTGGCAGCTGCTCATAGGCACACGATCGCGGAAGCAAGCACGCTCTCAGTCTCAGACCATTTATGGAGTTGTTTACTTCTCCCTGTGGTCTGGAGGGTAGAGGAGGCTGGCACCATCTTGGGGCGCGGCACATGGCTCTCCACAGTTGCTGCTGTTGTTTACAGTTACAGCTTCTCAGAACTTGCAAATGATGTTAAGTTAGAACTTACTCTAACACACACACACACACACACACACACACACACACACACACACACACACACATATATATATATATATATATACCTGTGTGTCTCATGATTGAGACTAGATGATCTTAAAGAAAAATATTTGGTCTGAAGTGTTAGCTTACCAGGGAGAGTATACGCCTTGGAATTTGTATATCAGATTCAAACCTTGACACCACATAGGATGTTTCATGGCTCTGGGGGATGGTCTTGTACTATGGCATCTCTCTTGCTCCCTCTTTTTCTCTCTCTTTCTCTATAGGAATGAAAAAAATGTGGCGCAAAAGAGGGAAATTATGTGTGTGAGAACTTAGCTCAGTGAAAGCAAGATGGTAATAACAATAAATATAAATATTTGATCAAAACACAAATTCTTTAGCACTGCAACATATTTCTTTTCTTTACATATACTTAAACTTTATACTGTACATATATATACTTAAACATAGTCATCAATCAATAACCCAACATAAGACAATGATAAAATAAAATTTTGTCCATGCATAGGGCAAACATAACTAAATGTTAATTTGTTCACATTACAACTAGAGAAAACTGGCACATTTGGCATCCGGTCATAAAATATATTTCAAAATGCACTCTTAGCACATATCAAGAACACTGAGTCAAATCACTGGTGAGCCTAGGAAACATGTTCATTTGCTTCTAAAGTGTGAACAGACTTAACACCCATCTCTGAGTGAATCACCTTTTAATTTCTATTATAATTTTTCTGTATAGACTGAATTCCAACCTACTGTGTAATAGGAAAAAAAATTGAAGAAATAACTTGTCAGTTTGATGATGTTTTCTTGGTGATATTAGACTAAAGAACTTGACTAGGTGATGCATTATTTAACCAAAAGAAATGTGCACGCCCCTTGGGTTAATAATGGTGGGAAACACAAGAATGCTACATATTCTATGAAGTTTGGCAAACTGATTTGTGTTCCTGTTAAAGTACAATTCAAGGTAAGTGTCCTTAACTCCTGAAACCTCATTGACTGTTATGATAATAACTTCCTTATAGAATTCTTATGAAAATGAAAAGAGCACAAGCAATTTCAAGATAAAATACAAATAATAGATATTTAATAAGCCTACTGAGCTTTGCAAATAGTATGTGCTCAATATCTATTAATCTCCTTTTACTGCAGTTTAAAAAGAACGCTTTGGTCTCATGGAAAGAATAAGAAATACAGTCTGTGACACTGAGAAGATCTAAATATTGAAACTCCAGGAACAGCAAGGTAGTTCACCTGGAACGTGCTTGTTGTCCTTCTTTGTCTAGCCCAGTCCCTATCAGCCTGGGAAAAAAATTTCAGTTCTGTGGAGTCTTTTGATTTTTTTCCTTTGTGCTTGTCTTTCTCTTGTCTGAAAAAAAAAAAAAAAGTTGGACAAGTGATAATACCTTGGTGATGACAAAAATAAATTAATTAAATTAAAATTAAAACCCCATAACGGGAGGAAAAGACAAATGCACCTTCAGATCCTAAATATCGTGAATCGTCATGGCAAAATTCAGAAATCTGAGTAGCCTGGAAATTTGATTAATTTTAACCTGGGCTAATGTTTCTCTGTATAGCACTAGAGCACTAGTAGTGTCAAACAAATGTTTCTGACATAAGTATAAAAGAATGTTTACAATTTTATAAGGAGTTGTGGTAGAAAGGATAAAACTTCGCAAGATTGACAGAAAAGTAATGAAGTGCTTTTACTGAAGGGAGTGATACATAAAATGAGTATTATATTTCTGGATTGAGAGTTTTCTCTCAACAACACAGAACTGACAACTGGGTGACTGAAGTGAGAACGAGAAGGCTTTACAAACTTCTAAACAGCATGGTTAGTTGTGGGAACCGATATGGATGAGGCAAAAAATAACAAGGACTCCCAATCTTGCCTAACAGAGAAAAGAAACAGCAGGAAAGTAATACAGTGTACAAAGAAGGATATGGCACACTGAGTATATTAAAATCAAAGAATGGAACTTAATGGACTTTCAAACTCTTATTTTGTGTGTAATGTGACTTCAAAAGCCCAGGACATCTTCACTAACACTGGTGTTATTCAATTATTAATTTGAAGATGTGGTGCAAGTTAATAAATTCCTGGTGATGCTCTGAGATAAATTGATTTTAAAAAAATCTAATACTCAGCTATCTAAATACAAAAAGGAGTCTCTCCTTCTTTTCTGAAATTAATTAAGAACTAGAGGACATTGCCTGATTAGAACCTTGGCTCTGGAGTTATTTTCTGTGACATATTGTTTCTTTTCTCGGTTTTTCTATAAATTGGAGGTAACAAGGTAGCTCTATAGGTTAAATTAATTAATATATCTGAGACACATATTAATGCTTTAAAATTTAGTGATCATTATCTTCATTATATTTATAATTATTATTTATTATAATTGTTATTCAAGTTGGAAGAACTCATTGAAAAGGAGAGTCTAATCTTAGTGCCTATACATCGTTTATAATTCATCACTTCTAGCTGATCAGTCCACAGATCTAATTTTTATACATAAAGTAGCAAACTTTATATTCAAGCATCATACAGTTTAAATGAAGACATTTTATCTTTGAAATCTACCTATTATAACTGTATAATACCTGTAGCAATGCTACAAAATAATAATACACATAATTGAGTGTATATTATACTGATTATCTTTCTGAAATTTAAACGATTCCGGTCCTATTAATAAGAGTCATTTGGGTCATTTATGTGCAAATGATGTACTACTTATAGCAAAATGAGGGTATATAGAGATTTAATTCTCTGGGTATTGTCTTTATCTAAGATGAGCATGCACACATACACAGGCACATAAAAATGCCAATAAATAAAATGCACATGATTACTTTTACCTGGATAACATTTGATTAACAAATTTTAATTTGTGCTGTTACTCATAAAGGGGAATTAGAATTTTTTTAGATTTATTTATTTTCCCTTTTGTTGCCCCCTTTTTAAATTGTTGTAGTTATTATTGCTGTTGATGTCGTTGCTGTTGTTGGATACGACAGAGAGAAATTGAGAAAGGGGGGAGAGAAAGATAGACACCTGCAAACCTGCTTCACCTTCTGTGAAGCTTGACTTTCCTGCAGGCAGGGAGCCAGGGGCTCAAACCCGGGTCCTTGCTCGGTCCTTATGTTTTGCGTAACGTGCGTGTAACCTGCTTCTCTATTGCCCAACTTCCAGGAATCAGAATTTTATAAGCAATTTTCTTTCCTGGGTAACAGTGAAAGTCCACAGGAATCCCAAGATCAAGATTCAGAAAATTCTAATAAGAATTTACATTGTGGGGGAGTCGGGCTGTAGCGCAGTGGGTTAAGCGTAGGTGGCGCTAAGCTCAAGGACCCGCGTCAGGATCCCGGTTCGAGCCCCCGGCTCCCCACCTGCAGGCAGGTCCCTTCACAGGCAGTGAAGCAGGTCTGCAGGTGTCTGTCTTTCTCTCCCCCTCTCTGTCTTCCCCTCCTCTCTCCATTTCTCTCTGTCCTATCCAACAACAACGACATCAATAATAACTACAACAATAAAACAACAAGGGCAATAAAAGGGAATAAATAAATAAATAATTTTAAAAAAGAATTTACATTGTGAACTACTTGTAGAAATTCTCTTTGTAATAAATAATTTTACTCAGAAATTTATAACTTTAAAATCAATGGTTACCTTATTGTCAGTTTAAAATAATCTCTGATACTAACTCCTACAATTAATATTCATTTGTGAAATCAATTAATCTAATGCATATGAATATTCAAAAACAAATTATTAAGTCTTTGTTTTATATTAAAATTTTATAGAAGCATATGACATAGCTTGGTCGTCTAAAATATGATATAGTATATATTTCATAAGGCAGTCATTTTTACTATCTTTTCTCTATAAAGGTACATTACTAGATTCTGAAATTCCTATAAATTGAAAATAAATATAACTTCTATAACAATGTATAATTTGTATAATAAACTTTCTTCTCTGTGGAAAAAAAAATTGTATGTTCTATAAGGTAAAAAGTCCCTAAAATAAATTTAATGATGAAAACACATGATGAAAAATGACATTTCTTTTTATCTGCCTTAGGTACTGATAAAGAATCCAAATCATTTTACTTAAAAAAAGTTTCCACCTAGTCTGTGAAAAATGGCAATCATTCCCTATACTTATCAAGTCCTTTCCATTCCTTTATTTTCTTCTTTTGGTAAACATGGTTATCTTCTTTCAATCAGAACTGAAAGAGACTTCCCAAGGAAGCTCTTGATAGAAACATGTGATCATTGCTGATTAATCTTTAAGTGTTCACTTGTCAGATGTCAGATTATTGAGATTCTTTTTCTTACACACACAAAAAAACTACATACAGTGAATGAATTCAGTTCTTGCTGGGCAAACATAAAGGCAATATAGTGTCAAGCAGTGAATTTCCTAAAACATGCCCTCCCACCTCTGAAAAGACCATGTGGAGGGAAAAAACACCAAGTGAAAACCTGAGCTTTCAACTGTTATATTTTCTAACTTTAGAACCCTGGGGAATATTTTAGGATCAAACTAACACTTTTGTTCTCAACAATCCTCTCAAATAATCCTTATGATGTCAGTTTTGAGTTTATTTGCTACTTAAAAACAAATCAGTGGGAGACCAGGCAGTGGTGCACCTTATTGAGTACACATCACAATGCACAGATATCCAGGTTCAAGCCCCTGCCTGGGTCCACCTGCAGAAGAAAAGCTTTGCCAAGTGGTGAGGCAGTGCTTCAGGTGTCTCTCTGTCTCTCTCTCTTCTTCTCTAACTCCCCTCCCCCTCAATATATCTCTGTCTCTATCCAATAATAAATAAAGTAAAATAAAAAATAAACCAATGGTTTTAATTTGCTAATATTGGCTTCTTAAAAGCAGATGATTCTAAATTAATATTATCCACTTACTAGAGGAAAAATGATGCACATTGGGCCTGAGGACAAAATAAAAAGGGGTTAGAATTATTGAATAAAAGAATAAGTAGGGGGTCGGGTGGTGGTGCAATGGGTTAAGCACATGTGGCGCAAAGTACAAGGACCAGCGTAAGGACCCTGGTTTGAGCCCCGGCTCCGCACCTGCTGGGGAGTCGCTTCACAGGCAGTGAAGCAGGTCTGCAGGTGTCTATCTTTCTCTGCCCCTCTCTGTCTTCCCCGCCTCTCTCCATTTCTCTCTGTCCTATTCAACAACGAACAACATCAACAATGGCAATAATAATAACTACAATGACTACAACAACAAGGGCAACAAAAGGGGGAAAAAAAAATGGCTCCAGGAGTGGTGGATTCATGGTGCAGGCACCAAGCTCAGCAATAACCCTGGAGGAAAAAAAAATAAAGAATAAGTAAACTAGAACTGATAAGCTAACAGTTTCAGAAAAACTAAATGAAAATGATCTTCAAATTTTGATCTTTCAAATCTTTACTAAATTATGAGCTTTTCAGCCAACTCTCTACTTGGTATCAGTAATGAATATTTTATCATAACAAATCAATTTTATGAAATATCAAAAGATGAGGAAGGATCTGAGGTTTGTATATTAAGGTCCTAATAATTTAAAGTAGTTGTTTTTCATACTTCCAATATAAATGAAGTTATTTTAAATTTTTTAAAAATTGTTATGTAAACATTTTATAAGGTAACCATGAAAAGTTGGAATAGGAAAAATTAAAGATAGTATCTTAGAGGCTCAAATATCTAAATAAGAGCTAGATAAAGGTGATCTGATAAAGACTGAACAGAAACTAAAACTTAAGTATCATAACTGAAATATGTGTTGTCATGGAAACCACAACTCTTACTAGTAAGGAAGAGGATTTTGATATTTAAATCTAATGGTGTAATGAACATGTAAACGTAGTAACCATAGTGCGCCTGCATAGTGTGATAAGACAGAAACTTATATATAAGTAGGATAAGAAATACTATGAAGTCAACCCAAACTTGATTGGCCAATGGAGATGTAACTTTAAAACCAGAGGCAAGCTAGTGTAAATAGAGGCTCAGAAACCAGCTGAATGAAACTCCATCACCACTACTAACCAGGATGCTACTAACCAGGATGTTGCCGGTGGTGCTAAAATGACTTAAGCACATGAAGCTAGGCTAAGTAGCTTCTTCCCTAGTTTCCAGAGACCCTCCTTTATCCGGTCGCACCAGCGGATGAAGGACTTCCAGTTCAGGGACACAGCCACTGGTGACCACATTGTGAGCCTTACCTGCGAATGGCTACTGAGTAAGGAGAGGTATTGGGTTGACTGTGTGTTGTGTGAATTGTGTGACCTTTCTCTGACATCTAAATAAGAATTATTGCTTAACCCTGACACGCTCCGAGTGAATCCTTACTTTGCCTGCGACAAATGGCATTGACAATGCTCTGCTCTGATAAAAGAAAGCAATAGAATGAATTTTTTTTTGACAGGAGTAACGCAAACAGCAAAAAATCCTCTTCTGAAAAAAAACCTTTGTAATTATAGGAGGAATGATCTAAGATTAAATTTTTATTTTACATAAATTTTATTTATTTATTTATTTATTTATTTATTTATTCATTTATTTATTACCAAAGCACTGCTTAGCTCTAGCTTATGGTAGGTAGTACTCAGGATTGATCCTGAAACCTTTAGTGGCTCAGGCATGTAAGTCTTTTGTATACATATTATGCTATCTCTCCAATCCAAGGAGACAATTTTAGATGCAGACAGTAAAGGAGAGCTTATATTATTTCAAGGTTTTAAAATAGTGTGTATTTGAAACATTTTAAGTAACATAAATTGTGGATGATTAGGAAATATTTTAATGATAAGAAATTTTTCCAAAGAATAAGAAGGATTAAGATAAAAGGAGCAAGATCTGTAATTAATAAAGTAAGGTTTCCTAAAAGACAGCAAATGTTGTAATATAGAGCTCAAGAGGAAAGATAAATGATGAATGGAAACATTTTGACCCTTTGTCTGAGGAGACCAGATTTTAAAAATAAAAAATATATGATTTCCAGTTACATTTGAATTTCAGATAAATGAGGAATCATTCTTAGTATGTGTGTCCAGTACATCTGGATTCTGCTTATACAAAATTTTTGTTGTTATTTACCTGAAATTTAAATGTAACTAGAAATGTTGCATTTTTCTGTGTATTTTATACCACACTCAGTTGCCCCATAGTCCAAAAACTAACTCAACTTAGATCCTAGAAGACTCCTTACCCTGTTTCTTGGATCTTGTGTTTAGATATATGGTCCTAACTTGGTCATGTTTCATAACAGAGTGAAGAGTCCTTGAGACCAAGGACACACATCTATGAGGTGCACATCCCTTGGAAAACCCAAAGGTCCTTTTAAACATAAATGAAAACCTACCTTCAAGTTTGCTTAAGATCTTCCTCAATTTTTTTTTGCATAAAAATAATTTAAAATAAATAAATTTTAAATAAATATAAAACAAAAATGCCAGTGTGTCCCAGCACAGACAACCCTGAAAACAAAGTAAGGTGGGTCAGGTGGTAGGTAGCACACTTGGTTAAACACACATATTGCTCATATTATTGACTGTAAGGACCTGGGTTCTGTTTGAGGCAGGCTCCCCACCTGCAGAGGGAACACTTCCAAGAAGTGAAGCAGGTCTTCAGGTGTCCATCTTTCTCTCCCTCTTTCTCTACCTCCCCCTCCCCTCTAAATTTCTCTTAGTCCTATCCAATAAAAGAAAAAAAAAAGAATAAGGAGGAAGAGAAGAATGAAAGGAAGGCAGGAAGGCAGGAAGGAAAGAAGGGGTCACCAGAGAGGTGGAATCATAGCACTGGCTGTAAGCCCCAGTGATAACCCTGGTGGCAATTAAAAAACAAACAAAAAAGAAAACAAGGTAAAGCCAAATACTAACTCTGTTGAGAAGTCAAAAATGTTTTCATGTGAGGGCATGCTTCTGATTTTTGTTTGTTTGTTCTTTTTAACCTAAGCACTGCTCAGTTGTTTTTGATTGAACTTGGGACTTTGAAGCCTCAGGCATGAGAGTCTCTTTGCATAACCATTATGCTATCTACTCTCCACCCTAAGGGTATGCTTCTGTATACATGATCTTTAGGTGAGAAATTGACAGAGATTGGTAAGAAAATAAAATTCACTAGAGACAGTTGGTGAATCAGCTTTGAGGAATTTAGGACAATTTCAACTTTTCTGTCAAGCAAGGTTCTATAAGGAACTATGACTTGCCCAAGCTTCTATAAGGAACTATGACTTGCCCAAATTCTAATTTCCTGGTTCTATTAAAGTTCTGTTTTCAAAAGAAAAAAAAATATTCTTCTTAGCATCTCTCTAGTTTGATATCCACCTCCCCGCCCGCTCCCCTTTGGCTTTCCTTTTTCATGGTCTCTGGAAGGAAATGGAGTGGATCTGGAGAATGCTGCGGATCCCATTATAATCACGTGAAAGAAAAGACAGTTATGTGTCTTTATCCATTTGCAGACATGGTGATGGCACATTGAAGGAGATTTACTTACTTCTTATGGCCTCTATTTTCTCTGAGGCAGTGTGGCTTTCTAGAAGTAGGAGTGTGAATGTGTATGTATACAGATGGCAATTATGGGTTTGACAAGATAATAATTATCAAGAAAAAGAAGGTGGAAATTAGACTGAAAAAAACTAAGGATTTTTCAGAGTGAATATTGGGAAGACCTAGATTATGGTATTGGACTTAACTGCATAAGGACAATAGAGAAATTTTTCAAATTCAGTACTGTTATGTATAAAAAGGATAAGTATATTCATGTGAGGCAATAGTTTTACTAGGTGACTGCAATAAATAGAAGAAAACAAGAAAAGAGTATTTAAAAGGGGATACTTAAAATGGGGAATGCTGATATTTGGTAGAATAAAGCTAACAAATAAAGAAAAAGGGAGTTGTAGGATTGGTGTGTAAATGGGATGTAGAAAAACTTAGCTAAAGTTTGTTTTTCTCTCCTTACCACTTCCATGTTTAGACTTCGAAAAGCTTTAAAATTAAAAGTATCTAGTTAGACGTCTGGGGAGATAGATAGTATAATGGTTATGCAAAAAGACTCTCATGCCTGAGGCTCCAAAATTCCCAGTTCAAACTCCCTTACCACCAGAAAAACAGGGTGGAGCTTAGATAGCATACTGGCTATGCAAAGTGGCTCTCATGCCTGTGGCTCCAAAGTCCCAGGTACAAACCCCCACACCACAAAAAAACCAGAGCTGAGCCCGGGCTCCCCTGTTAAAAAAGAAAAAGAAAAAAAAAAGAATTCTGGGAGTATATAGCCCCCTCCCTTACACTAAGGAATTAGTTTTAAGAAATGTATGTACGTTATAATCTTCAAAGTAAATATTAAAAAAGGAAACACAGTTGGGAAAGACAGAAACAGGCTAAGAGTATGGATTGACCTGCCAACACCCATGTCTAGTGGAGAAGCAATTACAGAAGCCAGACCTTCCACCTGCTGCAGCCCATAATGATCTTGGGTCCATGCTCCCAGAGGGATAAAGAATAGGAAAGCTTTCAGTGGAGGGGTACAAAACTCGGACGGTGGGAATCATGTGAAACTGTACCTCTCTTACTTAATGAACTTGTTGATCATAATTAAATCAATCAATATAGATAGTAGTTAGAACATGGGATAATTGAGGCTTGAACTATTCAATCTCTAGTTTCAAATGTTGTTTGTGTTATTAGCAAAACAGTCTTTTGATCTCCAGTTTCTTCATATACTAAAATGTCTCATTAACACATATTCGAAGGCATATCATTGAGATATTAGATACCATCGAACTGTCATCCTGTCATTGGATGCAAAATGCCATTTTTGTTTTCCTCCGTCTTTAGAACACACACACACATACACACACATATGGATATTCATATACATACACACTCTTGAGTGTGATGTCACCTATGAGGTACTTACAGACCACTGCCTTCAAATGGTAGTCTCCTGCCTGAGTTTGAGATTTGCAGTTCAGGTATAAGTAAATTATATTAATGTCAGATGCCCCATGATTTCCTCATATCTAAAATAGTCTCATTATTCATTTCTCCCAAATATCTTCTATTCCCATAGATTTAACCTCAGTTTTATAAAAAATTTGAACTGCATGAACAGGATGCAGTATGATACCTTAAAGTTCTACAGTTCTCTTTTCTTTTCATATTAAACTCCAAACAGTTTAGATGCCTGCTCCTCTCTGATGTGTGTCATGAATATCAATTCAAGCATCCTAGACAGAGCATATTTTTATATTACTAACTTATTTCTGAAAGACATTTTTAATTATTTCATAGATATTTACAAATAACTCATAGCATGTTAAACCAGAGAAAGCCAGAATCATAGATTTGTCATTTATAAGGGGGAAAAAAACTATTAGTTATGTGTTTTTTCTTTTTTTTTTTTCCTTCACTTTCCTGGGTTCCAGGGATCAAACATAGGATCTCAGAGAATCTGTTATATCTCTGAGCTAAAAATTCTCTTTTATCCTAGAAATGTAATTAGGTTATTTTTCCTAGATTTCACTTTAAATCGTATCTTCAAATATATTTTATTATAATTAGATTCTCTGTTGGTAGTAAACAGGAAAAGAGATTTAATTAATCCAGTTTATGATTAATTATATTTTTGTGCCTGCCAGCTCCCCACTATGTGGTCTGATGTCCAACCTTAGGTGTTCACTCCTCACTGAAGTTCCTAGGACTCTAGGACTCATGTTCCATGTCTCCCCTTCTCAGACAATCCACTAAAATTATTTTGCATGTCAACCTCACAATGATTACACCTGCTTTCTTCAAATTACAGTTTATCTTTGGCATTTTTCCAACTAGTTGTAATACCGATCATGTGAGATTACTTTAAATGCCTAAATGAAAGCATAAAACCCATTTACTAACCTTTATTCGAAACTAGCAACATCTACTCCTCTTCTGATCTTAGTTTTATACAAAAAACCTAGTTATCTACACATAACTAAGTATGCAGAGTGGAAGGGCAGTTTTCTTACCCTTTCCTGTTCCCCACAGTCACAGAGATTTTCCACATTCTCTCTTCCATAATAGGCTAGAAAGAAAAATATTTTCTTCACTTTTTTGTTGAAGGACTAATGGTTTATAGTAAATACGTTGATACATGAGTAAATTTTCTCAGTTTTCTGCAAGACACTTTCACCCCCAGCCTATGTCCTCCTCCTCCATTAGCACCAGGACCTGAAAGCCCCCTTCCTCTCAGCCCCACTCCCAAAGTCCTACTTTGGTGCAATATACCTAATCCAATCCAAGTTCTACTTTGTGTTTCCTCTTTCTGTTCTTATTTTCTGTGGGGAACAGAACACCTAAAAGCAATTTACTATCCAAGTGAGCTATTTTGCCAACCAAGAAAATTATTAAGTTAAAGTTACTTATTTCACAGGATGACAAAGATTTCCATTTTTCCCCCTCTGGTATTCATTGTTACTGATGGTAGCTAGACTTGAACCTGGGCCACATGGGAAAGCAACACATTATCCAAGTGAGCTATTTTACCAGCCTACTATTAATCTTTCTAAGGACCTGATTTTTCTTTTTGTTTAGGCTAATTTTTCTTTCATTAAGTCTTTCTCTGAATGTCATGGTTTGGCAAAGGACAGCCCCTCAACATTAAGTTGGAGGACTCGAAGAGCAGGACCAACAGCTTGAAAGCTGTCAGGAGCTGCTTGTTGCTGGCTTTGAAAGTGACTGGGATCCATGTGGATTCAGTCGGCTAGGAAGGATCATCAGTTTCCCCGATGAATGGGTACTCACGGGATGCACCACGGGAAGGTCGATCCAATGCAACCCAATGTCATGGTATATCTATATATTGAGATAATTCTAATTTTATTTCAAATGTGATTGACATTTATTCCGATTTTAACCTTATGACTCATATTTTTAGTTCTAGGGAATGCTTAGTCATTACCTCTTCAGATATTCTTTCCTTTTAAAATATTTTTATCTATTATTATGGGAAAGAGATACAGAAAAAAATATGGAGATAGAGAGAAGTCAAAGTACTGCTCAGTTCCAGCTTATAGTGATGTTAGGGACTGAACCTAGAACCTCAGAGCCTCAGGCATGAAAGACTAGCATAACCACTATGCAACCTTTCTATTTATACACCAAATGCAATCCAAGTTCTACTTTTTGTTTCCTCTTTTTGTTCTTATTTCTCAACTTTTATAAGTGAGATCATCCCATATTCATCCTATATGAAGAAACTTTAGATCAAAAAGATTATGTTTTGTTAATAACATAAATAACAAAGTAGAGATTGAATACTTCATGGCTCAAATGTTATTCTCCATTTTATAACTACTATTTATTTTTTAATCAGAGCACTGTTCATCTCTGGCTTATGGTGGTGAGAGGGGGGATGAACAAGGGACTTTTGGAGCCTCAGGTATGAGAGCCTTTTTGCATAGTTATTATTTATTAGTCATATATTGAACATTATGAGTATACCCCATTCTTTAAACATTATTTGATATTTTCTAACTCATTTATTTATATAACATTCTGATAACTTTCTATAATGTAGCTTATATTGTTAATTCAATTTTCATTTTTTAAATATTTATTCATTTCAATGAGAGAGATACAGTGATATATATATATATATAGAGAGAGAGAGAGAGGGAGAGAGAGAGAAAGAGAGAGAGAGGCCAGATCTCTGCTCATCTCTGGTTTATGATAGTACCGGAGATTGAACAGGTGGCCTCAGAGCTTCAGTCACAGAAGTTTTTTTCCATAACCATTATGCTATCTCTCCAACTCAATTTTCAATTTATTCATCACATACATATGTACATGTTATTTTGCACATTATGCATTGGTATGGCAGTCAAAATCAGTCATTTTTCTTATGATGAAGTTTACATAGCTTAGAACTTTTAAATATATATATGTTTATTCATAATTCACATACATGCACCATACATACATTCTTCTCTGTATTTGTTATGATTAATATTTCAGTCATTTACTTATTTATAAAATAATCATTTGGGATTTTATATGTTGTTAAAGATGTTATGACTATAGAGGTAAATTGAGTCATGGTTTCCTCATTGTGATAGAAGTTACAGACATGTAAATTATTTCAATGCAAAAGATATGCACCATAATGAAGGCTGATAACTCTGTTTATACAGTAAAACAAGTCTCCACTTCATTTTTAATGAGATTTTTCATACTTAGCAAGAAGAATAATCAGTAATATAGCAAATATCCTTTTAACTATCATTCTGAATTAGCAAGTATTAACACTTGGTCACATTTGTTTCAGAATTTGTAATTAAACTAATTTGACCCATTTTCCCAGTCTTTAAGAAATAGCTACTTCATAATTTAAAATACATTTTACCACTGTAAAATATCTACAATGTCTTCATAAGTGAATCATTTTGAAAACATCACAATTGAACCCAAGTACAAATTATATATATATATATATATATATATATATATATATATATATATATATATATATATATATATATTTTTTTTTTTTGGTGAAAATGTAGTATAACATCAGACCTAACACATAGGTGTTATCACATTTAATTGTTTAGGCACACCTATGAAAATACCTGAAATTTATAATTGAAAGCTCAAGCATCAACACAAAATAAACTTAGAGTGGTATGCATAACAATTATGCTACTTATTCTGAAAATGCATATTAAGTAACCAATTTATAAAGATAAATGCATTAATTATGAATATTGAGTGAATCATGTTAAGTGAGATAAGCCCAAAAGATATGAATGAATATCAAAGGGTCTCACTTATAGGTGGAACTTAAGAAAAAAGGGCAGTGGGAAATACCAGATTTTCTGCCTTTAGTAGGCCAGTCAATAAGGGATCCTAGCGGTGACACCAAGGAGGTGACTATAACTTAATTTGGGTTAAGAAATAGAGTAGAAAAAAGGGGGAAAAATATATTTTTTTCGATTTAATTATAAAGTACACCTCCTCCCCCTCCCCACCCCCCCATAACCAGTTCCTGGGGACCAGCTCCTATAGCAGGCTCCCCTACTGAGCCTCTTTCTTTACCAAATTCCTGTCCCACCAGGGAGTATCATTCATTCTAAATCTATTCCCTTCTGAAATCTCTGGCCTTTTTTTTCTTTCTAAGTAGCCACCCCCCCACCTTACCCCGCATAGCTAATTAAATAATTAAAAATAAATAAAAAAATCTTTCCTTTCACCGCTCTTTTATGACTGTTCTTTTTCTTATATTTTTCTTTTTTCTCTCTTTCTTTTTTTTTCTTTTTCTCATTCTTGTCATACTTTCTTCCTTAATCCTACAGCTTCCAAAGCCACAGGCCTCAGCCCCCACACCACCAAACAGTGTGCTTTTTTGAATTCACTGATACACATTTGGGAATTATTTGGGGGAAGAATTCTGACTCAGTGTGGACTCTCACTGTGGGTGTCTCTGCTCAACTTCCCTTCCTCCTTTAGCCACCCCCAGAATATACAGTGGATAATAGATTTGCATAACTGTCTATTTCAGCCATCCTTGTCTAGTCCTGAGGGTTTTTTTTCTTTTCACTGCTCTTTAATTACAGCTCTTTTTCTTATCTTTTCCCTTTTCTCTCACTTGTCTCTTTTTTCTTTTACTTTCTTTCTTTTTTTTTTTTTTTTTTATCTTGTCATACACTCCTTCCTTCCTTCTTCTTTACCTTTCTGAATTTGTGAATTATTTTGGGGAAGAAATCTGACTCAGAGTGGACTCTATGTGTGTATCTCTGCTGTAGTCCCATTTTCCCTCTTGTTATCCCTAGAATATACAGTGGATAGTAGATTTGCATAACTGTCTATTCTTGCTATCCCTTCTTTCTTTTCTCTTTCTTATTCACTGGGATTTGGTTACTATTTTTTCACAGACTGGAGAAATTGTTTGGCTAACTGGTAACGACTAAACTACTTCAATACTTACTTCAGTTGCTACTGTAATTCTGTAGGTTGGTGAGTGCAATTGTCATAAAGGTATTTAGTACAGAGTTACTTGTATTCAAGACACAACAACTGAGGAAAAAGAGAGCATAAAAAAAACACATAAATAAAAAAATGTGTAGATCAAAAACAAATAAAATTGCTACTCCAATGAATGAAAACAAGAGCCCAGAAGAAACTACAAATCAGCCAGAAGTAACCATAGATAAGAAAAGTATGCAAGCAATAATAAACTTATTAATCACAGAAATGAAAACATTATTATTAGGGAAAAAGAAAAATAGTGTAAATAATTCTAAGATTCATAGTTTAAATATATTATTAAAAAATCTATAGAACCTACACGAGCATGAATAGAAAACTTTGAAATATTAAATTTCATGCAGAAAAGACTAGGATGCTATTTAAATGGAAAAATTAACTGTAATATTAAATTATTTTTACTGAGAAAAATACTATGTCTTGTATGTTTTGCATATGCATCACCTGAACATCAGCACACATGTATGTGTATGCATAAAGGTGTACATACATGTTTGTATATGCATAAATATGTGTATATAGTACAATTGAAAATCTAATTCTACCTTTTGTCATATAATTGACTGCTTTGTCCTAATTCACATATTCAACATTTCTCTTTCTTTCTGGTATCTGCCAGTGGGCCCCATAGTTCAAAAGTTTATGTTGTCTACATATCTTTGCTGCATATAGCTGGAATCATGTCATATTTGTCTTTCTCCTTTTAGGTTACTTCACTAAATACAATATCTTTTAGTTTTATTCATGCTCTCACAAATGGCAAGGTAACTTTTTATTGTAAATATATATGGCACATTTGTCAGTTGCTATGCCTTTAGGTTCTCTCCAATATTGGCTTCCATAAATAAATTTGCAAAAAATGTAAGGGCATATATTCCTCAAAGTAGGGTTTTTATAGTTTGAAGCAAATGTTCAGTAAGAGGATAATTGGATTGCATTGAATTTGTACTATTAATCTTCTGAGTAATCTACATAATGTGCTCCATAATGGCTCCACCAATTTGCATTTCCACCATTAATACATAATGTTCCTGAGAAAGGAATGTTTGAGCATCATCATGCTTAAGAACTCAGACAATCCAAAAATAGTAAATGCCCCAATGTGAATCAAACAGCATGTGCAATGGGGCAAGAAGGGGAGGCATTCAATGACCACATTAATTTGAATTGCTAGAATTAAAGATGATAGTTGTGAAGGAGGGGAGAATAAATTTATAGATTATAAAGAAAGAAGCCATAGGGAAACTAAACAACTTTTTAACATTACTTCAGGTGATTAAAAACAATGAAAAATTTCAACAAATAGATTGTTATTACTACTTGATATTTGAAAAGGTAACTCAAAGTAAAACCCCATGGTGGAATGAAGAGGAAGAGTTTTTATGCACATTCCTTCAAACCTTGGATTGCAAAATCTTGAACAAAGATCCAATAAAGGCAAAAAAAATTAATTAATTCCTATGCAAGAAATCAACCAGAAGAAATTATAAATATTATGGCTTATGCTTTACCTATAACATATAACTGACCAATTTTACTAAGTACTCCAAAAATACTGTTACTTCTTATCCACTCTAAATATTACATTTATATTAAAACACTGGCACCTTCAAAATAATTTTACACCTGATAAACTTTTTTCAACTAGTTATTTATTTTTATATTACAGAATCACATGTCATCAGGGGTTTGAATACACACCATTCTCACTACCAAAGTTCTAGAATCTTTAGTCTCCCCACTGTAATCCTGGGCTCAGCAAGCAAGAGCCCTGCCACCACTGGGCTGTTTCTCCTGCCACCACCACCCCCACACTGCAATCCATCATATTTCCCTGATGGTCATAGACATGGGTCAACCATTATCTCTACAACTATCTGTCCACATTTACACAAAATTGCCCCCCCCTTTTTTTGTCCTGATTTAAGCCTCTCTTCCCCTATAAGCCACTCATGACAACATAACTACCTTCATATGTCCCTCTCCTTCTTCTTCTCTCTCTGGGTGCTGATGGAGCTGGAGTTCAGAGTCTTCTTATCTCCATCCTATCACTTCTCCCCCACTGGAAGTATGAATTAAGGTTGTTTTGGGGAAGGAGAGGGTAGCAATTCTGGTTTCTATAATTCATTGCTTCTCCACTGAGCATGGACAATGACAAGTCAATCCATACCTCTAGCCTGTTTCTATCTTTCCCTAGTGGATCAGAGCTTTGGAGATGTGAAGGTCCAGGACACATTGGTGAGGTTGTCTGCACAGAGAAGTCAGGATGGAGTCATGGTAGCATCTGTAACCTGATAAACTTTAAACTATCTTCAGATATGTTTTTAATGCCTGTCTTTTAGTAATGTTAGCTTCCATACATGATACATAATCATGACTTTACTATTACAGAAAAATGTCCTTTTTATTCTAAAGTCACTTATTTATTCATTGATAGGAACGAAGAAACCATAAATGTCCTTAGGAATTTTAAATCCAAAAATATATCTAACATAACTTGAAAATGAGTAAGAAATCTAAGAGTCCAGGAACAAAGTTGTGTCCTACTTGTTTGCAATATGATTAACAAAAGATGAGTGACTATTACCCATTCATTGGGGAAACTGAGGATCCTTCCTAGCCGACTGAATCCGCATGGATCCCAGTCACTTTCAAAGCCAGCAACAAGCAGCTCCTGACAGCCTTCAACCTGACTCTGTTGACTGGCTACAGAAGAAGGGCAAACGCTAGAAGAAGAAAAGTGACTAAGAAAGTTGTGGTGGGGCTGGGTGGCACACTTGTTGAACATACAGTATACAAAGTCCCAGGTTCAAAGCCCTGGTCTCCAACTGCAGGGGAAAAGTTTTGCAAGTTTTGAAGCAGGGCTGGAGGTGTCTCTCTTTCTCTCTTCCTATCTCCCCCTTCCCTCTGTCTCTGTCTAATAAATAAATTAATAAAATAAGATTTTTATAAAAATAAAGTGGTGGTATATATACACAATGGAATTCTATTCAGTTATTAAGAATGATGAATTCACCTTCTTCACCTCATCTTAGTGGAGCTTGAAGGAGTCATGTTATGTGAGATAAGCTAGAAAGAGAAGGATGACTATGAGATGATATCACTGATGGGCATAAGCTGAGAAATAAGAGAAGAAAGGGGAAACACAAAGTAGAACTTAGACTGGGTTTAGTGCATTGCACCAAAGCAAAGAATTCTGGGGATTTGGAGAGGGGCTTTCACGTCCTGGTGCATGATGGTGGAGGAGGACCTAGGCTAGGGATGAGAGTGTCTTGAGAAATTTTACCCATGTATTAACAACTATACATCCTGTAAATCAATATCCTCCCCATATCTTCCTAAAAAGATGACACTGTATTTTTCAGAACAAATGGATGATATTCAAAGTGATCATCCTAAGTAAAATAAGGAACTGAAAGGCTGGATGGTTTCACTTATTTGTGGAATTTAAATAACTAAAACAGTTAAATTTGCAAAATAATAATAATAACCAAACTGACACTTAAGACTCTGTGAAAACTCTGAAGTTTTCTGGAGAGAGTGGGGAAGTGAAGTATATGGGGTAATTGGGTAGTTTTCTTTGTTGTATTGACATTACAATTGTGATGGTACATCTGGTGAGTAGCATACACGTATATATAGTTGTGAAACTACACTTCTAACATTTTAGAATATTTATAAACACTTAATAAACAAACACAAAAGAAGAATAAAGCAAAATACTGATTCAGATTTTGGAATTGGGCAAAGAGTTAATATTTCTATAAGACAATGCATCAAGTGTAGGGCATTAGAAATTGGATTTAATTTGCTAGATAACAGGGAAAAGTGAGACTGAAATATTTTCAGAATATTCAAGAAGGTAACACAGTTAAGATACCTTTACAAGTTAATGAAAAAGTTCTGTATTCAATAGATGAAAGGGTTTCTCAGTAAAAGTGTAAAATATAAAGGGGGAATAATTAAAAGCTACAAAGATGAAAATTGAGAAAGAAACTAAAATATTATAAAGTTTAAAATATCTTGATGAAGTCAAAAATAAATATATAATAGAACTTTAGGGTCTCGGGGACGATAGCTCAATACATTGAATTGCATGCCTGGAGTCCCAAGGGCATAGGTTCAAATCCTAGAACCACACTATGCCAGAGATGAGAAGTGCTATGTTCCATTATTGTTCTTTTGCTCATAATACATACATACATACATACATAAATAAATAAATCTTAAAAATTTTTACTTATCTGCAAATGCACAAAAAAACTATAACAGTTGGCATCTAATCTTCATTTTACTATACTACTATACACTTCAAGATCATGTGATAAAATAATAATGAAAACCAAAGTTAGATGTCAGTGTGGGAAGCAGCCTAGTCAGATGGAAACTGAAGTTGGATGCAGGAGATCCTGAGCTTAATCTTCTGCATCTCATGTGCCAGAATGATGCTCTGGTGGTAGTCTCTCTCTCTCTCTCTCTCTCTCTCTATATATATATATATATATATATATATATACACACACACACACATATATATGGAGATTAGAATGTAGAGATTAGAAACTGTTACTTCTTAGAGACTGTTAAACTGAAACCAACTGTTACTTGTTAGAGACTTTTACATTGAAACCAACAGTTCCTTGTTATAGCCGTTACAGCCGTTAAAGCCATTAAAGCAGTTAAACTGAAACCAACCGCTCTTGTTCTGTGTACTATAAAAAGCTGAGAGCAACAATATTGCAGGGTCCCCGGCAGCAGACTCTCCCCTTGTGTGGAAGGGTGTTGGCAGCCCAAGCTTAAGCTTGCCAATAAAGGCTCTTGCTATTGCATGTGATGCTGGTCTTCCTTGTGTGAGATCGGGACTTGAACTTCTGGGTACAACATATATATGAGCTTAATCTTCTGCATCTCATGTGCCAGAATGATGTTCTGGTGGTATTCTCTCTCTATTTCTTTCTCTCTCTCTCTCTCTCTCTATATATATATATATGTGTGTGTGTGTGTGTGTGTGTGTGTGTGTGTGTGTGTGTGTGTCTGTGTGCCTGTGTGCCTGTGTGTGTGTCTGTGTGTATATATACATATACATTATGCAAATAAATAGAATTTGTTTGAATTTGTTTAAACATAAGTAAAAGCTAAATTATATGTGTGTATATTATGTCATTGAATGTGCTGAGTAAGAAGCATCAGTAAGTTCAAGACAATAAAATTTTTGATAATGTATTACAAAGAGAAATATGAAGAAACTCTTGTCGACTAAAGATTTGAAGTTGCCTCCTTCAATTAAGAGAAATTAGGCAGCTCCTGGATATGTAGTGTAGGGATACTGACTCGTGAGTAAAATATATTAACATCTATTTTGAAGGAGTGTGAAATTGTGCTTCTAACATACAAACATTACTATAACCAGCTACCTGTGAAAACTAACATTAACATATTTTTAAAGGAATTTATGATACTGTGAATATTTTGAATTAACATTTACATATTTGAAAAATAAAATATAAAACTGAATAATCTACCATAAATAAGCACCTATGGACTCATATACTTGTGTTCAGTTCACACATGATTCATTTCTCACTTGAAATGCAATACTACAAAATATGATTTATAACTGAGTAATAATAGTATGTTCAGCATGAGTGATAAATGTAGTATCTGTAGTTAAGTGCAAATTTTCACAAGTTTCTTATAGTTTCAATGAGAATGACCAAATATCTCTGTACTTCTTAAAACAAAAGAAAAATGTAGATCTTTTCCAATAGTAAAATGTTCTATCATATTCCTGTGCATCACATCTTTAAAAGAAGCTACGAGTATTAATTCATCTCTGAACTTATAAACAAAAATAAATTATGTATTTTATATGAATTATTTTTACTTTGTTATACTTTTACAATTATTTATTTAAATGAAAGAGAGAGACACAGAGAAAAATCAGAGCACTGTTCAACTCTGGCTTATGGTGGTGCTGGAAATTGAACCTGGGACCTTAGAGCTTCAGGCATAAAAGTCTTTTGCATAACCATTATGCTGTCTTCGAAATCCAACTTTTAAATTTTATTAATAACTAATGTGAACAAAAAACCAAAAATAAAACAAAACAAAAACCTGAATGTCAACTCTAATGGTTTATAAAACAGTTGGATAACTAGAGGCCTATCAAGTATGTTGACTGTATCTAATGTAAGGATTAAAAGCTCTAATCACTTGCCAGTTCTCGCTTAACTCTTTTAGACTCTCTGTCAAAATGCAAAAATACCATCATTTTCTGCTTATAATTCTATTTTGTCAGAGAATTTCTCTAAGGAAGCAGAGTTTTGACATCCATAAGTGCAGATAAAAAAAGTGTCTTGATCCCTTCTTATACTGATTTTTTATATATTTTTTAGAATTAATGGTATTAAGAAATGTGGTCCTGCTTTAGGTGACAGGGCTAAATTCATTTACAATTTTATGTAAAATAATGACTTTGGTCTAGAAAACTATTGATTTTGAATAAGAAAATTACAGGCATTTTAGGAATAACTGGAGAAATGTATTATTATTTATTGCTATTATTTTTTTTTTAAATCATCTCTGAAGACATAGTAAGAAAATTAGCTTTGAAATGCTTTGTACTGAAGATTTAGCTGTCAGACTACTAAATAAACTGAGAGATTTATAGTAAAAGCAATGAGAATTGTCTTTGGGTCACATAATCACATAATTGTAATGTATCTAATTTCCTGAGGTCAGTCCATGGCTCTTAGGAGTTTAGTCATTTTGTATTTCCAGGAAAATTAAGAATTAAAAGGGTATGCAGTTGGTACCAGATAGTAGTTATAACTCTGTGCATAGAACATACTAAGTAACAAACATATTCATAAATATGTTTTTTTCTTTTTTCCTAAAATTTTACTTATTTATTCATAAAGAAGATAGGAGAGAGAGAGAGGACCTGACATCAATCTGGCACATATGCAGCTGGGGTTGAACTCAGGACCTTATGCTTGAGAGACCAATACTTTACCCATTGTGTCACTCCTAGACCACCATAAATACTTCAAATGGATGAATTCACAAATTTTATACACATGAAAAAAAACAAAACAGCTTTCCAAACTGAGTGAAAAAATTGCATGGAGTGAATGAAGCTCAGCAAAAGTTAAAACAACGCACATCCAAGAATACATAAGTATTTGTACGATTTATTTGCTGGAAAGTACACAGCTCCCTGGAAGAGTCAACACAAGAACTTGGTATAACCACATGTGACTCGCTGTGCATTTAACATTTCCTTTTTGAGAATAGTTTTAGTCTTCAAGTTGGGGTAGCACTAATGATTATTAAATGAATTCTCTATGGAAGAAACACTCCTATCTGAAAGAATAGAAACTCTGTGTTTCTGTCTGCCTCTCTCCCTCTCTCTCACTGTTACTTATTTTAATGAGAGAGCCATACACAGCAAGAGAGCAGAACACTGCTCAGCTCTGGTGTGTGCTGGTGCTTGTGGCTGAATGTAGCATCTTGTAGCCTCAGATATGAAAGGCTTTTACATAACTAATATGCTGTCTCTCCCTCCCCATAATAAAGGACTTTATAATAAAAACCACACTTCTTATTTTTCAGAGAAAGAGATGTCCTTATTATAGTTGTGTGCAAACAAAATATTGGCATTGTCCTTTTCTAAAAGACATGTCACTTCATTGATTTTGAAATACTGTGCAAGGTATGAAAGCAATTTACCTTATTAAGTTTAAATATAGGGGAGATAGAGATAGCATTATGGTTATTCAAAGAGACTCATGCCTGAGGCTCCAAAGTCCCAGGTTCAGTCTCCTGCATCACCATAAGCCAGAACTGAGTGGCCCTCTGGCAAAAAGGAAAAAATAAATAAATTCAATTTCATCTAAATGTCAAAATTATTACTGTTTTCAAAATAAACAAGACGCTCACATACCTGTAGACTCTTCACAGAACAAATAATTGCTTCATTACAGGCTTTTCTGATGTTGGGAAGGTGGAACAAATTCTAAAAAAAAATCATAACAAAGTTTAAGTATGCTTTTGTAATAGAAAATGTACTTGTGTATGTATACATATATATATATATGTGTATATATATATTTAAATCACCATCATTTGCATTAGAAAACTTTATACAGGCATCTTAATATATATACACATATATTAATATAGTGCTAGTAAGAACCTTATGAGACTGCAGAAAATCCAGCATTCCATTCAAATGATCTTTCATTGAAAAGCATGAGTGATGGCAGACCACAGCCTCTAACAGGCTCAACAGACTATGACAGAGATTCCTTCGTAAAGTTTTGTTCTAACTTGTTTGGCACTGGAAAGGTCTTTTATGCATCTATTGTAAATGAGTACTTCTGGTTCTCTTTGCTAAATTATCTTTGTTTCTTAGGGTTCTCTCCAAAGGCCTCTTTAACAAATGGTACTTTTAAGTCTGCATCTGATATCTCACTGTTTGTTGGACAATGCATGGACTGGATTGTATCTGAAGTGGCAGAGGGTGTCTAGGGCTTTCTCTTCTGATCTTGCTGAAGATGTGCCTTTGAGCTGCCAAAGAATCCCTGTTCATAACTGGTGGGAAATTCTGATGGGGTTGACAGAATGCAGGTTTCTAGGGAAATGCCCCAGTGACCCTGAAGGTCCTTTATCAAGGTCTGGACCTGGGGATTATGAAGCAGCACCAGAGAGACTTCTGATTAGGCCCTGTTCATACAGAGTCCATCCATCCTGGACTTTCCCTGAGGGTTTAAGGCTTGAACTTCAGTGGGAGAATTCTCAGGTATTGCTGGTTGATAATGATGTCACTAATCCCAGCACATTCATGTCAAACTAAAAACCTAAAGGTTGGGTGGTGGTGCATCTGGTTGAGTGCACGTTACAGTGCGGAAGGAACCAAGTTCAAGTCCCTGGTCCCCACCTGTAGGAAGGAAGCTTATGAGTGGTGAAGCAGTGTTACAGGTGTCTCTGTCACTCTCCCTCTCTATCTCCCCCTCCCTTCTCGATTTCTGGCTGTCTCTATCAAATAAATAAAGACAAAAAAAAACCCAAAAAACTGAAGGTCTGTAGGTTGTGATAACATTGACATTGGGAGAGAAGAGTTCTATATTACCAGTTCCTGAATATTGTAAGGTTAGATCAAGGCGGGTAAATGAAAAATTGCAGAAGTCTGTGCTTGCATGGTTCCACTGGAGTGGGGGCAACTACGAGCTTTGTAGGTGGTACAAAGATTCATGCACCAGGTAGGGGACCATGCCGCCTACAAAACAGCAGTCTGGGACTCTTCCAACATCTCACTCTTCTTTATATTCTCCCTCCAACATAATTCTTCCAAACTCTTTATTGCCAGAGGCTGGTCTTTTCCACATTTAGTCAAGTCACTTACTGGAGAAGGTAGAGGAAATCTATTCCAGCTAAGTGTCTGCTGGAGTGAGGTGGCAGCCTACAGCTGATGTCACCTTTTATTTTCTGAATATAACTCATGATGTATGTATTGTTACAGCTGTAGAATGAGCCAAAGAGAACATCCCAAATGCATTTGGTCAACAAACTGGCTGCCATGACTTGTCTCTGATATATGACTTTGCATTCAAAATTATTTGGCTTTCAGAAAAGGCCTTTCTTGTCATTAATGGCCTGCCAACTCTGGATCCCCACTTAAATCAAGCAGTGAGTATACTGATACTCACGGCTGCAGCAGAAGCACTTGAAGTCCTTGAGGCAGGGCACCAGATCCTGGTTGGTGTCTGTGGCAGCTTGCGGTACTCCAAATTTGATAGTTTGTTAGATATCCTCTGTTTCAGAGCAAAGAGGATAAACTTTTTAATCTTGCAGTTAAAGATCAAGATGAAAATTCTCATGCTTGAAATTCCAGAGCTTTATCTGTGGGCCACCTTCTAGGCCCCACCTACCATTGTCTTTTTTTAAAAATGTATGTTATTAGTAGTTTATTACACGGTTGTAATATTACGATGTACAGTTCCACAATACACCCACCGCCAAAGTTCTGTATCCCCACCCTGCCACTGATTACCACCGTCATTCTTATAAGTCTTACCAACAGTTTGATTGCACCTTTTTTTTTTTTTTTGGTGTTGTTGTTGTTGTTGGCAAGTTTATTTATATCAGATATCTAGAATGTACAAATGAGTGAAACCATGTGGCAATGGTCATTATTCTTTTATTTTTTTAAGCATAATCACCTCTAGTTCCATCTACTTTGTCCCAAAGCACATAATATCATCTATTTTTTTATTGCAGAAGAGTGTTCCATAGAATATATTCTTATGTTCTATATATTCCATATAGAATGTGTTCTTATATTCTTATATATTCCATCTATAATTTGTTCTTACATTCTTATATATTCTAAAAATTCTTTAGCCAGTCATCTGGTGGTGACCAACTAGGCTTCATCCTTTCTTTGGCTATTGTGAATAAAGCAGCTGTGAACATAGGGGTGCATATGTACCATCTTTTTTTAAATTCATTTTTTATTTAAGAAAGGATTAATTAACAAAACCATAGAGTAGGAGGGGTACAATTCCACGTAATTCCCACCACCCAATCTCCAAATCCCACCCCCTCTACTGATAGCTTTCCCATTCTCTATCCCTCTGGGAGCATGGACCAAGGGTCATTGTGGGTTGCAGAAGGTAGAAGGTCTGGCTTCTGTAATTGCTTCCCTGCTGAATATGGGCATTGACTGCTCGGGTCATACTCCCAGTCTGCCTCTCTCTTTACCTAGTAGGGTGGGTCTATAGAGAAGCGGAGCTCCAGGACATATTGGTGGGGTCCTTAGTCTAGTGAAGCCTGGCCGGCATCCTGATGACATCTGGAACCTGGCGACTGAAAAGAGAGTTAACATACGAAGCCAAAGAAATTGTTGAGCAATCATGGATCCCAAGCTTGGAATAGTGGAGAGGAAGTGTTAGGGAGGTACTCACTGCAAACTCTAGTGTAATCCTGCTTTCAGGTATATATTTTGCAGTAGTATATGGATATGTGTGAAAATATGCTCTCTCTCACAGAAACTGGTGTATATCTAGGTTTTGGGACTTTGTTATAAAGTGAACCACCTGAGATGAAATTAGAGTATACTGTGAAAGGAAAGGTCTCACCCGAGTAATGAAGCTGAAGGGTTGTCATTCCACACGTGAAGTCTCTGGACACAGTCTGAAGTGAAGCATGTTGAGGTGGCAATCATTGCGTTGGTTAGGTTGTGATCGGCGGATGCAATATTATTTGGTATGGATTGGGAGAGGCATATGGGAAAGTGGGCCCTATCCAAGGATTCCAGGACTGGGGGAAGTAGGGGTTCTAGAGTGGAGATGTGAGGTTCCTGCTGTCTTAGGGTTCAAAAAGACAATCGATAGTTAATGTTATCATCAGATTATTTGGTAATTAGGTTAACTTTGAAAAGTCCTTTTGTTAGGGTTTGCTGTATAGTACCCAGTATCTTATATATAGCTATGCTATTGATTGCTTCTGATCTACTTGGTCTAGGCTTTTGAAAAAGTCTGCATATCATTTACACAGCCTATATCCTGAAAAGATTCAGTTTGTGTTTTGAAAAACTTCAAGACATACAATTAATTTTCCCCCTCTTGTATTAATTAACTAGTGATTTATATGACTACATTTTACTAGGAGTGTACATAAACACCATTCCCACCACCAAATGACTGTGACCCATCCCTCCCACCTACTCCCACCCCCCACTGTCCCAGGAAGCTGCATGTTTACTCCTCACCACAGGGTTTTTACTTTGGTGCCCTACTTACAATTTGGTCAGGTCCTGCTTTTAGTTTGCCTTTCAGATCTTCTTACTCAACTTCTGTTGATGAGTCGGATCATCCCATACTCATCTTTATCTTTCTAACTTAGTTCACTTAACATAATTCCTTCTAGCTCTGTCCAAGATGGGTCAGAGATGGTGGGTTCATTGTTCTTGATAGCTGCATAGTATTCCATTGTGTATATATACCACAGCTTTCTCAGCCACTCATCTGTTGTTGGGCACCTGAATTAATTCCAGGTTTTAGTTATTATGAATTGTGCTGCTATGAACATAGGAGTACACACCTCTTTTGGTTGGGTGTTATGGAGTCCTTGGGGTATAACCCCAGGAAGGAATTACTGGATCATATGGAAAGTCCATGTCTAGCCTTCTGAGAGTTCTCCAGACTGCTCTCCACAGAGGCTGTACCAATTTACATTCCCACCAGCAATGTAAAAGGGTTCCTCTGTCCCCATTACCTCTCCAGTATTTGTTGCTGCTGTCCTTTTTGATGTATGCCATTCTTATAGGAGTAAGGTGGTATCTTAGTGTTGTCTTAATTTGCAATTCTGAGAATCAGTGCCCTAGAGCAGTTTTTCATATGTTTGTTCGCCTTTTGGATCTCCTATGTAGTGAATGTTTTGTTCATATCCTCTGCCCATTTTTGAATGGGGTCATTTGCTTTTTTGGTGCTAAGTTTGCTGAGCTCTGTATATATTTTGGTTATTAGTTTCATGTCTGATGTATGGCATGTGAAGATCTTCTCCCATTCTGTGAGGGGTCTCTTTGTTTGTTTAATAGTTTCTTTGGATGTGCAGAAGCTTTTCAATTTAATGTAGTCCCATTGGTTTGTTTCTGCTTTAGTCTTCCTTGCAATTGGGTTTGATTCATCAAAGATGTCCTTGAGGTGTAGGTGGGAAACTGTTTTACCAGTTTTTTCCTCTAACTATTTGATTGTTTCTGGTCTGACATCTAGGTCTTTGATCCAATTTGAGTTGATTTTTGTTTCTGATGAGATAAAGTGGTTCAATTTCATTCTTCTGCATGTTACAACCCAGTTTTCCCAGCACAATTTATTAAAGAGAGCCTCTTTTTTCCATTTAATCCTTTGGGCCACCTTATCAAATATCAGATGTCCATCGGTGTGGGGATATATTTCTGGGATTTCAATTCTGTTCCACTGGTCTGTGTGCCTATTTTTGTTCCAGTGCCATGCTGTTTTGATGATGATGTGGTGTATGACATTGATTGACTTACGGATGTTGAACCAGCCTTGCATTCCTGAGATGAATCCCACTTGGTCGTGATGAACAATCTTTTTGATATGTTGCTGTATCCAGTTAGCCAAGATCTTGTTTAATATTTTGGCATCTATGTTCATCAGAGATATTGGTCTGTAGTTTTCCTTTTTGGTTCTGTCCCTATCAGCTTTTGGTATCAGGGTGATATTGGCTTTATAGAAGGTGGAAGGGAGTATTCCTGTTTCTTCAATCTTGTGGAAAAGCTTAAGAAGTATGGGTACTAACTGTTTCCTAAAAGTTTTGTAGAATTAATTTGTGAAGCCATCTGGTCCAGGACTTTTGTTGTTGTGGAGGTTCTTAATAACGGCTTCAATTTCTTTGTCTGTGATTGGTGCATTAGATTTTGTAGTTCTTCTTGGTTCAGTTTTGGAAGGACATATGCTTCTAGGAATTGTTCCATTTCTTCCAGATTCTCTAGCTTGGTGGCATACAGTTCTTTATAAAAGTTTCGCAGGATTCTCTGGATTTCTGTGGTGATATCTCCTCCATCGTTTACAATTCTATTAATTTGAGTCTTCTCTCTTTTTTGTTTGGTGAGTCTGGCTAGGGGTTTGTCAATATTGTTTACTCATTCAAAGAACCAACATTTGGCTTCATTGATCTTTTGTATGGTTCTTTTATTTTCGATGTTGTTTATTTCTGCTCTAACTTTAGTGATTTCTGTCCTTCTGGATGCTTTAGTGTTCCTTTGTTCCTCTTCCTCTAAGTCCTTTAGGTGTGCAGTAAGGTCGTTCATTTGAGCTTCTTCTTGGTGTTTAATATGTGATTGTATGGCTATAAGTTTCCCTGTCAGTACTGCTTTAGCTGTGTCCCAAATATTTTGATAGGTTGTGTCTTCATTTTCATTAGTTCCCAGGAACATTTGAATTTCCTCCTTGAGTGAATCTCTGACCCAGTGGTTCTTAAGGAGTATGTTGTTTCGTTTCCAAATATTCTGACTTTTAATAATTTTCTGTTTGTTGTTAAATGTTAGTTTTACTCCACTGTGGTCTGAGAAGATACTTGGGATGATTTCAATGCTCTTGAATTTATTGATGCTGTCTTTGTGGCCTAACATGCGGTCTATCCTTGAGTATGTGTTATGTGGATTTTAGCAGAAGTAGTATTCCAGTTTTGGGGGCTGAAGGACTATGAAAATGTCCAAGAGGTCTAGTCTGTCGATCACTTCATTCAATTCTCTTGTATCTTTGTTGGTTCTCTGCTTTGTTGATCTGTCTAAGTGTGAGAGTGGGTACTGAAGTCTCCCACTATTGTTGTATTACTATTGATGTATTTTTGAAATACTTTCTTTAAGTGCTAGAGATATTTAGATGGTCCCTTATTGGGTACATAGATGTTAATGATTGTTAAGTCTTCTTGGCTGATTGATCCTCTAATCATTATGTAATGCCCTTGCCTATCTTTTATTACTTTATTTGATTTAAAATCTATTGTGTCTGAGATGAGAATGGCTGTTCCTGCCCCTTTTTGTGGTCCGTTAGCCTGTATGATAGTTTTCCATCCTTTCACTTTAAGTCTTTGTTTATCTTGTAGTGACAGATGGGATTCTTGCAAGCAGCATATGGTTGGATTATGTTTTTTGATCCATCCCCCAACTCTGTGCCTTTTGATGGGTGAGTTTAAGCCATTGACATTTATTGATATTATGGATTTAACGTATTGTAGTGCCATTGTTCAAAAAAAAAATTTTTTTTGTTTGCTCTGATATATTGCCAGTATTATAGGGATGTTCTTGTTTATCAGAGGTCTTTTAGAACCTCTTTCAGGGCCGGCTTGGTGATGGTTGCCTCCTTTAACTGTTGTTTGTCTAAGAAGGTTTTGATCCCTCCATCTAGTTTGAATGAAAGTCTAGCAGGATATATTATCCTTGGTTGAAAACCTTTTTCATTCAGGGCTCCATAGATATCTTGCCATTCCCTTCTTGCTTTTAGAGTTTCAGTGGAGAAGTCTGCAGATAATCTTATGGGTTTTCCCTTGTATGTGACTTTTGTTTCTCTCTTGCAGCCTTTAGGATCCTTTCTTTATCTTACTTCTTCTCATTGTGACTATGATGTGTCTTGGTGTTTTCAGATCTGGGTTGATTCTGTTTGGTACTCTCTGGGCCTCTTGAATCTTGATGTCCTTTCTGTTATTCAGGTTGAGAACTTTTCTTCTATTATTTACTCTAGAATGTTTGCTTCCCCTTCCTCTCTTTTTTCCTCTGGCAGGCCAACTATACGAATGTTACTTCTTTTGAGGTCATCCCATATGTCTCTATTGTTGTTTTCAGTGTCTCTCAATCTCTTTTTAAGATCTTTCACCTCTTTCATCGTTTCCTCTAACTCATCCTCTGTCTGACTAATTCTGTTTTCTGCTTCTGTTAGTCTGCTTTCCCTTGCCTCAGATTTTTCCTTCATTATAGCTATTTCAGCTTTCAGTTCTCTAATTGCTTCAAGATAATCAGTATTTTCCTTGGGGGTCTCAACTGTTGCTTCCCTAATACTTCCATTCCTTTCCTCCAATGTTGTTTTCATTTCTGTGATTAATAATTTTACTATTGCTTGCATACTTTTCTTATCTATGGTTACTTCTGGCTGATTTGTATTTTCTTCTGGGCTCTTGTCTTCATTCATTGCAGTAGCAGTTTTATTTGTTTTTGATATACCCATTTTTTTGATTTATGTGTTTCTTTTTTATGCTCTGTTGTTCCACAGCTGTTGTGTCTTGAGTACAAGCAACCCTGTACTAAATACCTTTATGACAATTGCACTCACCAACCTCAGGAATTATAGTAGCAACTGAAGCAAGTATTGAAGCATTTAATCACTACCAGTTAGCCAAACAATTTCTCCAGTCCTTGAAAAAATAGTAAAAAAATCCCAGTGAATAAGAAAGAGAAAAGAAAGAAGGGATAGCAAGAATAGACAGTTATGCAAATCTACTATCCACTGTATATTCTAGGGATAACAAGAGGGGAAAGGGAACTAGAGAAGAGATACACACATAGAGTCCACTCTGAGTCAGATTTCTTCCCCCAAATAATTCACAAATTCAGAAAGGCAAAGAAGGAGGAAGGAAGAAGTGTATGACAAGATAAAAAAAAAAAAGAAAAAGTAAAAAAAGAAAAAAGAGACAAGTGAGAGAAAAGGGAAAAGATAAGAAAAAGAGCTGTAATTAAAGAGCAGTGAAAGGAAAGGTTTTTTTTTAATTACTTTATCTTTAATTTAATTTTTTTAATTAGCTAGGAGGAGGAGGGAGGGGAGAGTTTGTAGAGCAGGTAGGAGTAAGGAGACAAGTTCCTCCCACATAAGATGCCCACTACCCTAGCAATGAAAGATACCCTAAGAGTTAATTCTGATCAACCTAAATGGGGGGAAGATATATGCCTTTATATAACATTAATAATAAAATAAGCAGGGTAAAAAAAAAAAACCCTGTCCCAGATTACCTCAAACCTCGTTATCAGAGACAGCTGATAGTTAAGAATGAGAAAAAAAACACAAAAAACCTCAGAACTAGACAGGGGGGGGGGGGTTCCCAGAAGATGGCAGACTGAGAAGCTGCTAGTGGCTGAGCTCTGACCACATCTCCTGGAAACGGTAGGATTTTCTCCCTTTAGCAGGCCAGCCATAAGGGGTCCTAGCGGTGACACCAAGGGAGTGACTATAACTTAATTTGGGTTAAGAATTAGAGTAGGTAGAAAAGGGGAAAAATTTTTTTTTTCTTCCTTTTAATTTTCAAGCATACCTCCTTCCCGCCCCCCCCCAACCAGTCCCTGGGGATCAGTTCCTAGCAGGGGAGGGGAGCTCCTTTTCTTTACCAAATTCCTGCCCCACCAGGTAGTATCATTAATTCTAAGTCTATACCCTTCTGAAACCTCTGGACTTTTTTCTTTCTAAGTAGCCAACCCCCCCCACCTCAACCCACATAGCTAATTAAATAATTAAAAATAAAAACAAAAAAACCCTTTCCTTTCACTTCCCTTTTATGACTGTTCTTTTTCTTTTCTCTCTCTCTCTTTTTTTTCTTTTTCTCATTTTGTCATCCCTTCTTCCTTAATCCTATAGCTTCCAAAGTCACACCCCCCAGCCCCCACACCACAGTGTGCTTTTTTAAATTCACTGATACACATTTGGGAATTTCCTTTCACTATTCTTTAATTACAGCTCTTTTTCTTATCTTTTCCCTTTTCTCTCTCTTGTCTCTTCTTCTTCTTCTTTTTTTTAATCTTGTCATACACTTCTTCCTTCTTCTTTGCCTTTCTGAATTTGTGAATTATTTTGAGGAAGAAATCTGACTCAGAGTGGACTCTCTATGTGTGTATCTCTGCTCTAGTTCCATTTCCCCTCTTGTTACCCCTAGAATATACAGTGAATAGTAGATTTGCATAACTGTCTATTCTTGCTTTCCCTTCTTTCTTTTCTCTTTCTTCACTGAGATTTGGTTACTATTTATTCACTGATTGGAGAAATTGTTTGGCTAACTGGTAACGATTAAACTACTTCAATACTTACTTTAGTTGCTACTGTAATTCTTGAGGTTGGTGAGTGCAATTGTCATAAAGGTATTTAGTACAGTGTTACTTGTACGCAAGACACAACAACTGAGGAGCAACAGAGCATAAAAAAAAGAAAACACATAAATCAAAAAATGGGTAGATCAAAAACAAATAAAACTGCTACTCCAATGAATGAAGACAAAAGCCCAGAAGAAACTACAAATCAGCCAGAAGTAACCATAGATCAGAAAAGTATGCAAGCAATAATAAACTTATTAATCACAGAAATGAAAACAACATAGTCACAATGAGAAAAAGTAAGGATAAAGAAAGGATCCTAAAGGCTGCAAGAGAGAAACAAAAAGTCACATACAAGGGAAAACCCATAAGATTACATGCAGACTTCTCCACTCAAACTGTAAAAGCAAGAAGGGAATGGCAAGATATCTATGGAGCCCTGAATGAAAAAGGTTTTCAACCAAGGATAATATATCCTGCTAGACTTTCACTCAAGCTAGATGGAGGGATCAAAACCTTCTTAGATAAACAACAGTTAAAGGAGGCAATAATCACCAAGCCGGCCCTGAAAGAGGTTCTGAAAGACCTATTATAAACAAGAACAACACTACAATACTTGCAATATATCAGAGCAAACAAAAATTTTTTTGAACAATGCATTAAATCCATAATATCAATAAATGTCAGTGGCTTAAACTCACCCATAAAAAGGCACAGGGTGGGGGGATAGTCAGAAAACATAATCCAACCATATGCTGCTTGCAAGATTCCCATCTGTCACTATAAGATAAACAAAGACTTAAAGTGAAAGGATGGAAAACTATCATACAGGCTAACGGACCACAAAAAGGAGCAGGAACAGCCATTCTCATCTCAGACACAATAGATTTTAAATCAAATAAAGTAATAAAAGATAGGCAAGGGCATTACATAATGATTAGAGGATCAATCAGCCAAGAAGACTTAACAATCATTAACATCTATGCACCCAATGAGGGAACATCTAAATACCTCTAGCACTTAAAGAAAGAATTTCAAAAATACATCAATAGTAATACAATAATAGTGGGAGACTTCAGTACCCCACTCTCACACTTAGACAGATCAACAAAGCAGAGAACCAACAAAGATACAAGAGAATTGAATGAAGAGATCGACAGACTAGACCTCTTGGACATTTTCAGACTCCTCCACACCCCAAAACTGGAATACACCTTCTTTTCAAATCCATATAACACATACTCAAGGATAGACCACATGTTAGGCCACAAAGACAGCATCAATAAATTCAAGAGCATTGAAATCATCCTAAGTATCTTCTCAGACCACAGTGGAGTAAAACTAACATTTAACAACAAACAGAAAATTATTAAAAGACACAGAATTTCTAAACTAAACAGCATACTCCTTAAGAACCACTGGGTCAGAGACTCACTCAAGCAGGAAATTTAAATGTTCCTGGAAACAAATGAAAATGAAGACACAACCTATCAAAATATTTGGGACACTGCTAAAGCAGTACTGAGAGGGAAACTTATAGCCATACAATCACATATTAAACACCAAGAAGAGGCTCAAATAAACGACCTTACTGCACACCTAAAGGACTTAGAGGAAGAGGAACAAAGGAACCCTAAAGTAACCAGAAGGACAGAAATCACTAAAGTTAGAGCAGAAATAAACAACATCGAAAATAAAAGAACCATACAAAAGATCAGTGAGACCAAATGTTGGTTCTTTGAAAGAGTAAACAAAATTGACAAAGCACTAGCCAGACTCACTAAACAAAAAGAGAGAAGACTCAAATTAATAGAATTGTAAGCGATGGAGGAGATATCACAACTGATACCACAGAAATCCAGAGAATCCTGCGAAACTTCTATAAAGAACCATATGCCACCAAGCTAGAGAATCTGGAAGAAATGGAACAATTCCTAGAAGCATATGTACTTCCAAAACTGAACCAAGAAGAACTACAAAATCTAAATGCACCAATCACAGACAAAGAAATTGAAACCGTTATTAAGAACCTCCACAACAACAAAAGTCCTGGACCCGATGGCTTCACAAACGAATTCTACAAAACTTTCAGGAAACAGTTAATACCCATACTTCTTAAGCTATTCCATAAGATTGAAGAAACAGGAATACTCCCTTCCACCTTCTATAAATCTAACATCACCCTGATACCAAAAGCTGATAGGGACATAACAAAAAAGGAAAACTACAAACCAATATCTCTGATGAACATAGATGCCAAAATATTAAACAAGATCTTGGCCAACCGGATACAGCTACATATCAAAAAGATTGTTCATCATGACCAAGTGGGATTCATCCCAGGAATGCAAGGCTGGTTCAACATCCGTAAGTCAATCAATGTCATTCACCACATCAATAAAAGCAAAGCCAAAAACCACATGATTATCTCAATAGATGCAGAGAAAGCCTTTGACAAAATCCAAAACCCATTCATGCTCAAAACTCTACAAAAAATGGGAATAGATGGGAAATTCCTCAAGATAGTGGAGTCTATATATTGCAAACCTACATTTGTTGAATGTGATACTTATTTACTAGTTAGTTCTTAGGAAAATAAGGATGAATATAATAACATATCCACTATTAAGTATTTCAGTAGCAAAAGCTAAACAAGACCATACTTTCTTATTTATTCCTAAATGAAAAAAAAGAAGTACACTCCTAGTAAAATGTAGTCATATAAATCACTAGTTAATTAGTATGAGAGGGGGAAAATCAGTTGTATGTCTCAAAGTTTTTCAAAACACAAACTGAATCTTTTTAATATATAGGCTGTGTATTTGATATGCGGACTCTCTCAAAAGCTTAGACCAAGTAGATCAGAAGCAACCAATAGCACAGATATATTCAAGATACTGGATACTGTACAGAAAACCATAACAAAAGGACTTTTCAAAGTTAACCCAATTACCAAATAATGTGATGATAACATTAACTGTCAATTGTCTTTTTGAACCCTAAGACAGCAGGAACCTCACATCTCCATTATAGAGCCCCTACTTCCCCCAGTTCTGGAACCCTTGGATAGGGCCTACTTTCCTGTATGCCTCTCCCAATCCATACCAAATAATATTGCATCCGCTGATCACAACCTAACCAACGCAACAATTGCCACCTCAACATGCTTCACCTCAGACTGTGTCCAGAGATTTCACGTGTGGAATGACAACCCTTCAGCTTCATTACTCGGGTGAGACCTTTCCTTTTATAGTACACTCTAATTTCATCTCAGGTGGTTCACTTTCTAACAAAGTCCCATAACCTAGATATACACCAGTTTCTGTGAGAGAGAGCTTATGTTCACACGTATCCATAAACTACTGCAAAATATATACCTGAAAGCAGAAGTACACTAGAGTTTGCAGTGAGTACCCCCCTAACACTTCCTCTCCACTATTCCAAGCTTGGGATCCATGATTGCTCAACAATTTGTTTGGCTTTGTATGTTAACTCTCTTTTCAATCACCAGGTTCCAGATGCCACCAGGATGCTGGCCAGGCTTCCCTGGACTGAAGACCCCACCAATGTGTCCTGAAGCTCAGCTTCCTCAGAGACACACCCTACTAGGGAAAGAGAGAGGCAGACTGGGAGTATGGACCGACCAGTCAATGCCCATGTTCAGCCGGAAAGCAATTACAGAAGCCAGACCTTCTACCTTCTGCAACCCTCAATGACCCTGTGTCCATGCTCCCAGAGGGATAGAGAATGGGAAAGCTATCAGGGGAGGGGATGGGTTATGGAGATTGGGTGGTGGGAATTGTGTGGAGTTGTACCCCTCCTACCTTATGGTTTTGTTAATCCTTTCTTAAATATAAAAAAAAAAAGAACTAGACAAGGATAGCTGAAATAGGCATATATGCAAATCTACTATCCACTGTATATTCTAGGGGTGGCTAATGGAGCAAGGGAAGTTGAGCAGAGACACTCACAGTGAGAGTCCACACTGAGTCAGAATTTTTCCCCAAAATAATTCCCAAATGTGTATCAGTGAATTCAAAAAAGCACACTGTTTGGTGGTGTGGGGGCTGTGGCCTGTGGCTTTGGAAGCTGTAGGATTAAGGAAGAAAGGATGACAAGAATGAGAAAAAGAAAAAATGTAAGGTTGAGAGAAAAAAGAAAAAGATAAGAAAAAGAACAGTCATCAAAGAGCGGTGAAATGAAACTGTTTATTTATTTATTTTTAATTATTTAATTAGCTGTGTGGGATGAGGTGGGGGGGTTTGGCTACTTAGAAAGAAAAAAGGCCATAGGTTTCATAAGGGTATAGACTTAGAATGAATGATACTCCCTGGTGGGACAGGAATTTGGTAAAGACAGAATCTCAGCTCGAGAGCCTGCTAGGATCTGGTCCCCAGGCACTGGTTATGGGGGGGGGGGGGAAGTAGGTGTGCTTAATAATTAAAAGGAAACAATTTTTTTCCCTTTTTTTCTACTGTATTTCTTAACCCAAATTAAGTTATAGCTACCTCCTTGGTGTCACTGCTAGGACCCCTTATTGACTGGCCTAGTAAAGGCAGAAAATCCTACCGTTTCCAGAAGATGTGGTCAGAGCTTAAGCCACTAGCAGCTTCTCAGTCAGCCATCTTCCGGGAACCCCCCGCATATGTCCCTTCTAATTTGTGCTTGAGTGTCTACTGGATGAATGCCCAAGAGCAGTATTGCTGGAATATAATGTACTACCATTTTTATTTGTTTAAGAACTCTCCATACAGTTTTGTAAAGGGGCTGTACCAGTTTGCATTCCTACCAGCAGTGAAGCAGAGTTCCCTTTCCTCCACAACCTCTCCAACACCTGTCCTTTCCTGGTTTCTTGATATAAGCCCTTCTCTCAGGTATGAGATGGTATCTCAGCATAGTTTTAATTTACGTTTTCCTAATGATAAGTGAAGTTTAGCATTTCTTCATGTGTCTATCGGTCATGTGTAGCTCTTCTTTAGAAAACTGTTTAGAACTTAGCCTACTTTTTATTGTGTTATTTTTGCTTGTTTTTGTAGATCTGTACCAATTCTGTATCAATGTCTGATCTCAGTCATTTGTCTGATGTGTGATGTGCAAATATCTTCTCCTGTTTACTGGTTTGCCTGGTTATTGTGGAATTTGATTTTGATGTGCAGAAACTTTTTAGTTTCATTTAATCCCATTTATTTATTTTTGTTTTCATTTCCCATGCCCAGAGGGTTGAGTTTATAAATACATGTTTGATGTGAAGGTCCTGCAAAGTTTCACAAACATTATTTTTCTATAGATTTTAGAATTTCTAGTTTAATATCTAGATCTTTAATCTTTTTTGATTTGACCTTGGTGTTGGTGTTAAGTGGTGGTCTAGTTTCACTTTTCTACATGTGGCTCTCCAATTTTACCATTGCCATTTTATATGTAATTCAAAGTTCAATGTTTCACGGAAGTACCTCTTTAATGTTACAAATGAAGTCAAGAAAGGACCAGAGAAGTGATCAGCAGGTAGAATGCATTCTTTCTCTGTGTGAGACCCAAAATTTGCCAGAGAAGTGTCCCAATGTATTTCTCTGAATAAGTAGAGTTATTTAAATATAAAATGCAGATCTATAAGTACATTGTCTGACATAAATAAACTGCATCAATATAAAGGTCACTTTCTAAATCACATTTGATAGAAAGACAGAAGATGAACACATGGAGGATAGATACAGACAGGTACATAACAGATAAATACACCTATATTTATTATATATAATGCATCTGTCCATATCAATCTATTATATATCAGTATCATTACACCTATCTACAAACATAATTCTTTGTCTTTGACTTTGAGTATTGTAAGGTATACTTTGAAGATTAGTGCCCTTTATTAAGATAAATTTAGATAAATTTGAAGTCAATATAGATAAGACCTCTCAATCCTTTAGTGTTATTAATTTTTCCACAGTCATTCTTATGTTCAGATAAAAGTAATATTTATTAACTAAGATTCTGGTTTAATTTCAATTATTTCATGTAATTTCCTGGTGAGGGTATATATAAGGTTGGAAATGTGTTTCTTTTTTTTATTATCTTTATTTACTTATTGGATAGAGATAGCCAGAAATTGAGAGGGAAGGAGGAAATAGTGAGGGAGAGTGACAGAAAGACACCTACAGCACTGATCACCACTTGCAAAGCTTTCCCCCTGCAGGTGGGGATCAGGGACTCGAATCTAGGTCCTTGTAACATGTGAGCTCAACCTGGTGCACCACCAACCAGTCCCCGAAATGTGTTTCTTTATAGAAAAAAAAGAAAGAAAGAAAAGAAAAAAGAATGAAAAAAGAAGGAAGAAAAAAAATCATAGTAAGATAGATTTCCTAGTCTATGATGCAGTATGAATCTTCCCACAACTACCATCTTAACTAAAACATAAATGATTTTACACTTAGAGGACAAAAATACAGGGTAAATGTTGACAGTTATTGTCAGTTTAAAGACAATTTTGTAGGAAATTCAGTCTATTATAAAATTCTTCTCTAATCTAGTTTTCAAGATGTCAAAATTTTCAGAGAATTTTCATTAATGAAAGTCAGTTTTGCAATTAAAAAAAAAAAAGATGGAGCAGGGTGGTAGCCCAGCAGGTTAAGCGCATGTGGCACAAAGCACAATGTCCAAGTCAGTTTGAGCCCCAGTTCCCCACCTGCAGGGGAGTGTCGGGTTGCTTAGCAGGGGAGAGAGAAGAGTCCAGAGCAGAGCAGGAACACAAATCTTTATTCATGCCAACACTCCAGAAATGGGCAAGATCAGAGTGGTTCAGGCCATGTGGAGCTAGCAAAATGGCTGCCTCCCACTAAACCTACCAGCCCTTCTCTGGGTCTTGTTGGAGGGAACAAGGCACTCCAGGAATAGGGTTTCAGCTCTTGTGTGAATGGGCGATACCCTGAGGGTATCTGCACAATTATCCAACAGGGGAGTCGCTTCACAGGCAGTGAAGCAGGTTTGCAGGTATCTGCTTTCCTCTTCTGCTCTCTGCCTTCCCCTCCTCTCTCCATTTCTCTCTGTCCTATCCAACAACGACGACATCAGTAACAACAATAGCCACAACAACAATAAAAACAACAAAAAGGAAATAAGTAAATTAATATTAAAAAATAGAAATGGAATTCTATGCTATATTCACGTTGAAAGCAATATTATTCAGTATGATAACATTGCACTTATATTAAGCAATACTACTACTATTACTAATAATAAATAGCTATGTGCAGTAAGAAACAGAAATACCAGTAGTAAAGGTTAACCTATCTATTTTACCATACTTATTAAATGTTGACTCTGACATGACTTTTCATAAGAATTTTTAACATTCCTTTGAAACAGACTTAAGCAAGTATATTTCTTATATTTTTACGTTTGAGTGGAAATTGGAACACACAGCTTCTTATTTATTACTAGTCTAGTGCTGTTTTCAGAAGTCTCTGAAGTATAGAAGTCATATTTGTCACAGGACTTATGTTTCATATGTTCTGGAGCAGATAAATCATTTTGAACATGATTCAGTTACCTGGAAAATTTTGTATAATAGAATTCATTCACTTGCATTTTAGCATACATTCCCTAAAACTAATGGAATCAGAGAGACTTCCAGAGCCATGGCTAAAGAGTAGCATTAGCTGCATTTTGCTCTCCTGACTCAACTAGGAATATAGCAGGATCACATGAGAATACAAGACAAGACTAGGATTCCTCCAGGTACCCATCAAGACACAGCCACCAACTGCAGATGCTACCATGATATTCAACCTGACTTCTCTGGGCAGATGACCTCACCACTGTGTGCTGGAATCCCACCTCTCCAAAGCCCTTCCCCACTAGGGAAAGATAGAAACAGGCTGGGAGTATAGATCTAGCTACCATTGCCCATGTCCAGTGGAGAAGCAATTACAGAAGCCAGACCTCCCACTTTCTGCACCCCATAATGATCTTGGGTCCATACTCCCAGAGAAATAAAGAATAGGAAAGCTTCCAGTGGAGGGGTAGGATGCAGAACTCTGGTGGTGGGAACTGTGTGGAATTGTGCCCCTCTTATCCTACAGTCTTGTTGATCATTTTTAAATCAATTAAAAAAAAAATGGTGCAAGGCACCAAGAACCAGCATAAAGATTCCGGTTCAAACCTCCAGCTCCCCACCTGCAGGGGAGTTGTTTCACAGGCAGTGAAGCATGTCTACAGGTGTCTGTCTTTCTCTTCCCCCCTTCCCCTCCTCTTCCATTTCTCTCTGTCCTGTCTAGCAACGACGACATCATCAACAACAACAATAATAACTACAAAACAATGAAAAACTATAAGGGCAACAAAAGGGAAAATAAATATAAAAAATAAAAAAATGGAATCCTTGAAAGCATAGGTATATTATTGACTGCCACTGCAATCCTGGATTCTAAAGAAAAGTGAACAATTTCATTCTTTTCTATTTATTATTTTTTATGATGAGAAACTGTACAGGAATGATAAGGACAGAAAAATAATTGCTTCTCTATTAGCCTCTCATTTTACAGTTATATATCCATATCTTCCTCTCCTTTTACATTTTAAAGCTGTCTTATTTTTCACTGTGTATCAGCTTGTTAAGATTTAAATATTCCTTACTTTTCTTTTTCTTTTTTGGAGGGGGAACTCTTTTCCATATTTTCCCTATAATTACTTTGCTAGTGGGCACCATATTTGGAATTGGCTGAAATTCATGTGGTGGATTTAAAGGACCTGTGCAGAATCATTCAGAAAGAGTGTGACTTAGGGAAAGGGTCTCAGAACTGCTAGTAGAGCTGTAGAGGCCACAGAAACTTCAGTGAATCCCATGGCAACATTCAAGGGAAGCAAGGAACTAAATTGTACCCTTGTGACTTAGACATCAGTATCATATAATACAGTAATTTAGGATTTACAGTTCAGGTTTTACCAACAAGAAGAAATCTAAATAATGTCTAGACTAACGATGCCGAGAATTTTATTGGCAGTAGGCATTGCACTAGGACTTTGCACCCATAGAACTCTAGTACTCCTGGTATAATTCTTTTTGTCTCCTGCAATGCAGATGCCCGAAAATAGGTGGGTGACTAAAACGTGATAAATATGAATGATATATGAACATAAGAATGATACTATTCAGCTATTAAAAAAATGAAGAAGTCTTTTCCTTTACCTCATCTTGGATGGAACTTGAAAACATCATGCTAACTGAGGAAAACCAAAAAGAGAAGGATACATATTGAATGACCTCACTTATAGGTGGAAAGAAACAAGAAAAGAGATGGAAAACATAAAATCAAATTCAGTCTTGAACTGGGTGTGGTGTATTTCACCAGAGCAAAAAGGCTTGAGGAAGGAGGAGAGGGGAGAGGTGAAGAGGACCTTGGGACTTGGGGTCTTGTTACATGAGGATGTAAAAGAACCCAAGTTGTGGACAAGAGTATTCTGCAGACAACTTTCATGGTGAAATGAGAGATTGTATCCATGTGTCAACAACTGCATTTTAAACCATTAAACCTCAAATATTAATAACTATTAAAAACAGTTTTCTAGGGATTCTGGTGAAGGAAGGGTAGGGAGGGAATGGATAAAGCATTGGCATCCTGGTGCACGATGATGGGAGAGGACCTAAGTTTGGGCTAAGAGTGTTTTGCAGACAACTATCCTGAGTATCAGATGAGAAATTGTACCCATGTACCAACAACTGTGCTATCAATTACTTACCCTGCTATGAAATGATAAAAGCAAGTCACTATTAATAAAAAAAATAATATTTTTCTAAAACTCTCTTCAATACTAGAATTAATATGGATGTGCACATTTAAAGTCTGAATATTAAAAAACCAATTTCGTTGCATCGCTTATGTCTATTAATAATTATTTAAGACATGCTATTTTCAACTACAAGAGCAAATTATCAGTATTTGGAAAAACTGTTCATAATGGCACTTCTAAGAATCCAAAAGATTATTAACACCTCTGATGAAAAACACACCATATGACTAGGGAATTAATGCTAGAAGATAGCTCACTAAGTAGAGAATACCTTGCTCTGTGCCCCGCTTCACTTCTGTCCCTATTATCACATGGGAGTGCCACCATGCCAGTGAGAGTCCCAGTGCTCTACTCTATCTCTGTTCTCTCTCTCTCGTCTATCATCTATCTTTCCCTCTGTCTTCTGTTTCTCTCTTATTCTCTGAAATAAATAAATAAATGACAACATTGACTCTGACACGATGAAATTGTTCAAATCAGTCATATACCCCCCCATGCTCCCTAAAATACAAAATTAAAGATTTAAAAAATTGAACTTAAAGAATTTAAAAAAATTTTTTTTTGTCTCTAGGGTTATTACGGGGCTCACTGCCTGTACTACAAAACCACTGCGCCTTGAGGCCATTTGTTCCATTTTGTTGCCCTTGTTGTTTATCATAGTTGCTAGCATTGCTGTCGTTGTTGGATAGGATAGAGAGAAATTAAGAGAGGGTGGGAAAACAGACAGAAGGAGAGAAATATAGACGATGCAGACCTGCTTTACCACTTGTGAATCGACCCCCCTGTAGGTAGGGAGTGCCAATTATGCTTAACCTGCAATGCCACCACCCGGCTACCTTAAAGGGATTTTTTTTTTTCAAAAGAACATTTGGTAGAATCAAACTATTCAAAAAATTTCTGACAGAAAAATCACTAATATAATGTATGTGATCAGTCATAAATTGTAATTTTAGATGTTGTGCACAGACACTATGTACATGGACTATATTTGATAAGTTGATCCCTGTGTACCACAAGTACTTATCATGTTCTTTTACTTCTCACTTTTGAAATTAAAATTACATATTTTAACAATTTTGTCTTAACTCTCCAAATACTTGTAAAAACTTTCAATATTTTCCTAAAATGTAATGTATTTAAGCAGCCGTAATGAATATCAAAGTAGCATAAGGATATAAAGATAAAGCCTGTTTTCATTGACTAAGGAAATTTTAAGTGAAATGTTACATAGCAAGGATATGATATTGAGAGCTGAAGGAGAGACAGAGAAAGAATATTTATGCTTTTCAGTCATCAGAAACTTAACAGAACAACTTGTCAGTATGTGAAGAAGCCACTTTATGCTTACAGCTGTAACTGCTCACTTATCCACCACAGTCTGTATTTTCTATGTGAACATCTGGAACAAAAATGAGAAAGCATTTTCAAATAAGACAATAAACATTTGAGCAGAAGTAATACAGTTTTTGAATAAAAGCAAAATATTTCCCTTGAAATGAAGTTTCAAGCAATTCTGTTATATTAAGACATGGATGTTAACAAGTTCTGTTAGATGTAGGTAATATTTAACATAAGTATTAATGATAATTTCATTAAAATGACTCATTATTTTTATTTCATTTTCACAATTTGAAAACATAATTTCCTCTTGAAATGCATAATAACATTAAAAATCTCAATGTGTATTTTATAGTTTACTGCATGCATTAAAACAAATATTTTTTAAGTCCCAGATATTTACTAACAGGGAGAGTGAGCATACTGCTTTGTAATATGGGTGTTAAATATACTTAGAAAATTCTGCAAATAATGTCAAAAGTAAATGTGTCAAAACTGAAGGGAGGTCAGATAATTTATCTGATAAGCACAAATAGATCACACTCTCAGGAAAACTATTCCTTGTAAATTTTTCTACATATTAAACATGTGCTTAATATCTCAAAGGAATTTACATATACATTCATTCCTATATAAGGGGATCTACTGACTAGATATTCATAATTTTAGTGACCATACTTTAGTTTATAGAAAACATATAAATATAGTGGTTCCAAGCATTAATGATGTCATAGCACCTATAAATATAAGGGGAAGAGAAATACATTCTTAGGAATTGTTTATAGTTCTACAGTGGATAACTTCTAACTGAAGATACTCATTGGTAATTTTTCTTTGACAGGATAAATTGGAAACTGATTATACCTATCAAATATTATGGAGATTTTCAGATACCCTAGTCTATATGGTACACTGTTGGTAACTATAGGAACTTATTCTTATTTTTTTTAATTCTTATGCCTGAAGGAAATTTTCAAGCTATTGTTGGTAAATGCAAGTGATACTAACAAAATAATAAATCTGACCCCATAATCTCAGTGGATAACTACTGTCATCAAATACTCAATATTCTTAGATTTAGTCATCCATAGTTGCAACTAAAAATTATAGATCAATTTGCCTTCAGATAAAGAAAAAAATAATAATAGAATTGTAAATCTGTCTACCACTAGTAGATGATTTCTTCCACCTTTAAAAGCAACACAGTTCTTAATATCAGACACACCATTTACATCAGATTCATGTTGTATATATAGTATCTTTCTCTACATTCCAGCAGGCAATAACATTCTTTGATTTCTCATCTCCCCATCTGATAATTTACTTTTTATGATAATCATTTCTGTTTTTGAAATGTCACATTAATAATATGATTGTATCTTTAAAATGTCACACAGCTAAATATCATGATTTTAGCTATAAACCACCTATCACCCCTTTATATTATGAGCACACAATAGTTATTGACTAACCATATGAAAGGCCATCTCTACAGTAACATGTTCCAGTCCATAAATTATCTATGAATGTTCTACTGTTATAAATAAGGTATTCTATCATTTGATTCTTCTGGAAATTGGCTATACAAAAGTTAGCTGATGCACACCATTAGTTTTGTTTTGCAGAAACAATTTGTATGGAATGAAGGAAAAAATATTGATAGATATAACCTTTCATTATTGTCAGAAGTTTCACAATTTAAGAAACAGATTCTCATTTTGAGTTTTATTTGATATTCTACACGGTAAAGATGGATTTGAATCTAACTTATATTCCAGAGATGGATTCAAACTTTTACGTATGTGTTGTTCAATTTCTACACAGTCATATGGTATCACTACACAGGTTTTTATATAACTTCATTCATTTTCTTTGTATTTGAATATTTACTTATGTTTCTTTTTACAGTAAAATAAGCAAGACTGAACAGAGAGGTTGGAGGAGGCAAAAATGGATTGGGGAGACACAGTGTAGTGTGGTAAAGGGAGATGTCAATTTGTGGGTGTGGTGTGTAGAAATTTATCAGAAGGAGATAAGGAACTATACATGTGTGACAACTGTCTTTTAAATAGTCATATCCCCCAATAAAATGATTTAAGAAATAACCAAAAGTTATTTTAAAGTCGGAAGTGCTTTATATTTTAGATATTATGGCCAATGTGTGCCTATTACAGTACTGATATGTGATGTCAGTTTTTTAAAAGAAAATAGAGGTTTGGGGTCTTGGTATTCACTTTTCCATTCACTTTTCAGGATACTCACTGGTTTTATGTCAACCCTGTTTTCATTTCTATAGTTTCAATCACTTTCTCACTCTCCTTTTTAATTTTTTTTTTCCTCCAGGGTTATTGCTGGGCTTGGTGCCTGCACCATGAATCCACCGCTCCTGGAGGCCATTTTTCCCCCTTTTGTTGCCCTTGTTGTTGTAGCCTCATTGTGGTTATTATTATTGCCATTGTTGATGTTGTTCGTTGTTGGATAGGACAGAGAGAAATGGAGAGAGGAGGGGAAGACAGAGAAGGGGAGAGAAAGATAGACACCTGCAGACCTGCTTCACCACCTGTGAAGCGACTCCCCAGCAGGTGGGGAGCCGGGGGCTTGAACCGGGATTCTTACACTGGTCCTTGCGCTTTGAGCCACATGCGCTTAACCCACTGCGCCACTGCCCGACCCCCCTTTTTAATTTTTTAACTATCTTTATTTATTGGATAGAGAAAGCCAGAAATTGAGGGGGGAGTGATAGGGAGAGAGACAGAGAGACAGCTTCAGCACTACTTGACCACTTGTGAGACTTTTCCCCTGCAGGTGGGGACTGTGGGCTTGAATCCATGTCCTTGTGTATTGTAACATGTGCACTCAACCAGGTGAACCATCACCCAAGCCAACTTTCTCACTCTCTACTCCCCTGCTCTCACCAGGCATTTCAAAGATTAAAGATTTTATAATTTTATGGCTTAGTGATGCCTCTTAAAATGACTTTGAAATGAAATATAGGTTGTGAGAGATGAGTAGTTCTTATTTACCAGTAGTGGTTTTCAAGGCAAGGAGGAAAGAATTAATGTACAATCAAAGTCATTTTCATGTAATTTTCAGAATGGTCCAAGTTAGAACTTTAAGCTCCTAGTACTACAATTTAAAAAATTTGCATCAATATATGCATATCTTTCAATCTTGGCATGTGCATAAGGGATAATGATTTGACAGTCATGAAACTGTATTACAAATATATTAGATTGTTAGTTCCCTTTCTATACCCTTAATACTAATTAAATTGAAGATACTACTACTTGCATACTTGCATGCCAGAGACCTGAGGTCCATTGCAGATAACCTCCCTTTTTCATACTCAGTATTCAATATTTTGTTTTACTTCCAAAATGTTTCATAAATATACTCCTGCCCTTTCATTCATCCACTGTTTCATTCTACAGTGCTACAACATGTTACACGTAACACTTTACCTCTCTTCTCCCTTCCCTCCTTATCTGATAAGAATATACCGAACACTGTCTGCTGTAATGTGTGTGGACATGTTCCTGACAGGAAATGAAGTTCTGCTAGCATGGTGTCAGCCTCCAATATCCTTAGTTTAAAAACCATACCCACCTAGCAGTCAAATATTCAGTCTAAAATGATAGGGCAATTACTTATCATAGCAGAACACTTTACTGACTCTTAATCCAACAGATTGACCCTAAGCTTTCCTAGAATCTTTCATTACATTACAATTCATTTCATTCCTGATTATTTGCTTCTTCACAACAATAGCCAGCTACATGATTAGTATTTCCTTTAAGACATAAATTGTGCCAGAATTATCTCCTGAGTAGCAAAATTTTTCCCAGCCCACTGTTGTTAAAATCTGGAAGCAAAGACAGAAACAAAAATAAAAACAAAAAACAGAAACAAACAAACAAAAAACCTGGAAGCATGGGAAGTCAATACCCTCAGAAATCTGGTCCATACCCCTGTAATCTGGAGGGACAGATCTAATGTGATTTCTACATAAATCCTCAGAGAATTCTCAGTATAATTAAGTCTCAGCTGCTCACTACAGCAAGCAACTGGCAATGGTCCTTTTGAATATTCTCTCCTCTTCGTTTTATAATCTCCTCCCTGAGGTTCTTATATAAATTCTGCTCACATCCCCATACTGCACTGAAATAGAAATGATTTTTATATAACGTATTCTATGAATACAATTTTGTTATTATAGACAGTATCAATAAGTCAAGAATTTCTTCTTCTGGGATCTATTTACCAGAGGATGGTATTTACTTCTGGCTAAAGTTTCAATTATTTGTCTATAAGAAAGTGCCCAGAGTAGAGCAGTAGCCCAGCAGGTTAAGCGTACATGGTGCAAACTGTAAGGACCCGAAAGGATCCGGGTTTGAGCCCCTGGCTCCACACCTGCAGGGGAGTGGCTCCACAGGCTGTGAAGCAGGTCTTCAGGTGTCTTTCTCTCCCCCTCTGTCTTCCCCTCCACTCTCCATTTCTCTCTGTCTTATCTAAGAACAACGACATCGATTACAACAACAGTGATAATTACAATAATAAAAAAACAAGGGCAACAAAAGGAAAAATAAATAAATTTTAAAAAAGTAAGAAAAAAGTGCCTGGCATCTGCCTTCTTCCTGCTGTGTGCATCCCGCCCCCTCGATGAAGCAAATCAAGAGCAAGGTGAGGGGGTGGGGGCGCAAGGTGGGCCAGGGTGGGCTGGGGCTGGCTGCAGCCCTCCGAACCCTTCAGGAAGCCCTGTGGAGATGGGGAGCCTTAGACAGGCTGCACCCCTGCGGGAAAGCCAGGGTGATGAGGAGCGATAGACAGGCCGCACCCCTGCAGGAAGGCCCAGGGAGATGGAATGGACAGGCAGCACCCCTGCAGGAAGGCCCTGGGAAATGGGGAGCAATAGACAGGCTGCACCCCTGCAGGAAGGCCCTGGTGAACTGCGACAGCGGTCCTGGGTGCGCCCAACCTAGGAGCAGGGGAGGCCATAGGCCTGGGGAGGGCGGACCCGTAGCCTGCGCCCTGGGGACACCCTTGCGCCTCCCACACCTGCCCTCCTTGTAAGGAGGGTGCCCGTCACCTCCACCCACATCTGGGACCCCATGACCCCCGCCCACATCTGAGACCCCATGACCCCCCCCCACATCTGGGGTCCGTGATTCCCCGCCCACATCTGGGACCCCATGACCCCCCCTACCCACATCTGGGACCCCATGATCCCCCCCCATCTGGGTGCGGGTGTATCTAGAGGCCCTGGGGCCCAGGTGGCAGGGAGGTGAGGCCGCACCAGGGCTCCTCCCCTGCACAGGGCCCTTCTGGAATGACTCAGTCCCTCGGGCTGCCATGCCCAAGGGTGCTGATGGTCCCCGTCCAACAGTCAGCGGCTACTTCTCCTCGGTTAAATGAGGCCTCTTGAGAGGCTGCTTCTGTCACGTATTTCTCCTCTTACAGAGAAATTCTTATCACCCGCCCAAGCTGGTTTCCGCCCAGGAAAATCTACCTGCGAACAAGCCCTGGCCCTCTCAACTTACATTGAAAATGGATTCCAGAAGAATTTAAAGACGGGTGCTGTCTTTGTTGATCTCACAGCAGCCTATGACACGGTCTGGCACTGTGGTCTACTAGTCAAGATCTCAAGATGCCTGCCTCCATGGGTGGCCAACACTATATCGTTTCTTCTCCAGAACAGAAGATTCCGGGTGCATCTGCGTGACAAGTCTAGCAGATGGAGACTTGTCTCAAGTGGCCTCCCCCAGGGCTCTGTTCTGGCTCCTACGCTATTTAATACTTACATCAATGACCTCCCAGAAACTTCTTCAAGGAAGTTCATCTACGCCTATGACATCTGCTGTGCAACTCAGGCATCCAAGTTTGACATCCTCGAGGAAACACTCACGAAAGACATGTCTCTGATATCTGATTATTGTAAAAAATGACGACTAATACCTAGCACTGCAAAAACGGTATCATCTGTTTTCCATCTACACCATGTCTAGGCCTCGAGTGAGCTTAATGTGCAGCTTGGCGATACGAGAATCCGGCATAAAGCCCAGCCAGTCTATCTTGGCGTTACTCTCGATCGCACTCTGTCATTTCACGAACATCTCATAAAAACTGCAGCAAAGGTGGGCGTGAGGAATAACATCATTGCAAGACTGGTCAGCTCCTCATGGGGCGTGAGCGCTTCCACACTATGATCATCATCTCTGGCATTATGCTATTCCACTGCAGAATACTATGCCCCAGTATGGTTCCGTAGCCCCCATGTCCACTTGGTCGATTCCAAATTATATTCCTCCATGAGGATAATTTCTGGAACTATCCGTTCCACCCCGGTTCCATGGCTGCCAGTTCTTAGCAACATCGCCCTGCCAGATATTCGTCGGGATGCGGCATCATCTAAGTTCATTTCCCACGTCTACGCTCGACTGGACCTGCCAATATACGCGGATATCTTCGCCCACCCTGTCCAACGCTTGACGTCTCGTCACCCAATCTGGTCCCCTACGCCTACACTGAACTTCTCTGTTCCAGTCTCTTGGAAACAGAGTTGGCAGTCAGCTGAGGTAAAGAACAAACACCTCATCACAGACCCCTGCAAGCGTCAACCCGGCTTTGACCTAGCATGTTATGATTGGGACCTCCTCAATCGCTATCGAACAGGCCATGGCCGGTGCACTGCTATGTTCCATCGCTGGGGAGCCAGAGACGACCTGAACTGTCCCTGCGGCTACAGACAGACTATGACCCACATAGTCAATGACTGCCACCTCTCCAGATTCAAAGGAGGTCTCGAAACTTTACATCAGGCTCACCCGGACGCTGTTGACTAGCTACGGAAGAAGGGCAAACGCTAGAAGAAGAATGAGAAAGTGAGGGGGCAGGCGGGGCGCACCTGTTAGTGCATCCCCACCTGCAGGGGAAAAGCTTCACAGTGGTCTCCATCTCCCCCAACCTCTCGATTTCTGCCTGTTTCTACCCAATAAATAAGGATAACACCAGAAAAATTTAAAAAAAAAAAGAAAAAAGTGCCTATAATTGTAATTAACATATACGCCTTTAGATTTTTAGAAGAGTAATGACTACCTATTTAAACTTTCATAATGTGTTTTATAAGTGATAAAACTGAGACTAGAATAAGACGTGATTCCTCTAAGATAATGAAATTTAGGGAGTCAGGCGGTAGTGCAGCAGGTGAAGTGCAGGTGGCTCAAAGCACAAGGATCCTGTGTAAGGATACTGGTTCGAGCCCCCCAACTCCCCACCTGCAGGGGAGTCACTTCACAAGTGGTGAAGCAGGTCTGCAAGGTGTCTTTTTCTCCCCTTCTCTGTCTTCTCCTCCTCTCTCCATTTCTCTCTGTTCTATCCAACAATGACATCAATAACAACAATAACTATAACAATAAAATAACAAGGGCAACAACAGGGAATAAATAAATATATTTTTAAAAGATAACAAAATTTAGGGGGGCTGGGCAGTAGCTCACTGGGTTAAGAGGGCATAGGACTAAGTTCTAGCACCTCGACTCCCCACCTGCCGTGAGGTCACTTCACAAGCAGTAAAGCAGGTCTGCAGGTGTCTATCCTTCTTTCTCCCTCTCTATCTTCCCCACTGCTTTCAATTTCTCTCTGTTCTATTCAGTAAAAATAGAAGGACCTGATCTCCAGGAGCAGTGGATTTGTAGTACCGGTGGCACCAAGCCCAGCAATAACCAGCAAAAAAAATATTAATTTGGGTAGTTGAATATGCAAATAAATATCACTTTTTATAATGAAATAGTTTAAGAAATAAGAAAATAAAGAAAAAATAAATAAACATAGTTTTTTTTTGGTTGCCATGATTAAAGTAGTTCAAGGATTTTCCATTGCCTGTAGCATAATATACCCAATATCTCCATGTGCCTTGTAACAACTTTTAGATTATACATTTTCCACTGACCTCACACCATTGATTTTTTTTTATTTGAAAATATTCTGCTAACATTTTAGCAGAATACATTTCCTGTAGTGTTCTCAATGTAAACAATCCTATTGTTCTTCACCTAGTTAACTTTTCAGTGAGTGTTTGTTTACTTGTTTTTTACCAGAGTACTACTAAACTCTGTCTTGTGTTAGTATAGGGGATGGAACTTGCAACTCTGAAGCCTCAGGCATGCGAATCTCTTGCTTAACCATTATGCCATCTCCCTTTGCCATAACTTTTTAATTTGAGTCTTAGTGTTTCTCTCCTCACAGGGAACTGTTTCCTGATAACATAGATTGTGTTATATATATAGAACTAAAGTGCTTCATAGAACTCAAAATAGTTAGGAATCACTTATAAGTATATACCGAGTGTCAAATACTCACACAACATGTGTATTATGTGTACAGCTCACAAAATAACCTCTGAACTTAAGAACATTACATCCTGCTAAACATTTGATTAGGGTGTGGTTTTGGCTAAGATTCCAGTAAATGAGATCATGTTTTTTTTTTTTTTATGGTTGTAGTTATTATTGTTGTTATTGATGTTGTCATTATTGGATATCTTATATACTAACAAGACCAGTTGCTTCTGGTCTCCCTGGTCTAAGACTGTAGGTTATTTCATATTTTGAAGAAAAAAATCTTTATTAGAAATGTATTAACAATTTAAGCCCACTGTTAAAATTCAATCAGGTTAGAATTTGAGACCTTAGGTGCTTAGATCGAAGGAACATATACTCATAACTGGGGTCTATGCATCAAAAAGTTCAAGACATTCGATCTACTTTTCCCCTCTTATATTAAGTGATTTGTAGGACTATAAGTTAATAAGAGTATACATATATTAGACTTTATTTATTAATGAAAAATGGAGAGAGAGAGAGAGAAAAAGAACCAGACATTACTTTGGTATATGTGCTGCCAGGGATTGAACTCAGGACCTCATGCTTGAGGTTCCCATGCTTTATCCACTGCACCACCTCCCGGACTACAATAAGAGTGTGTATGGGGCCAGGTGGTGGCGCACTTGATTGAGCACATGTATTACAATGTGCAAGGACCTGGGTCCGAGTCCCCGTCCCCACCTGCAGGGGGAATGCTTTGCAAGTGGTGAAGCTGTGCTGCACGTATCAGTTCTGTCATCTTTCTGCCAGTGGGTGGTAAAGTAGTCTTCTTCATGAACTTGGTGTACCACCAGAAACCGTGTTGTTACATATTTCAGATGGACCAAAAGTGACTTACACATTTACATGGCCTTACTTAGCAACAACATGTCATGGATGAGGGAAAGATTTAATTCTGTTTGGAGTGCAGAACATATATGGGGCAACCTCTGAAATCAATATTGCTAAATGATTATCTAAAAGAACCAAAAGTCAACACTTAGGTCAACTTTCAGAACCTTAAAATATTCGTCTCTTAACAGAAAATGTCTTTGGATTTTTTATAAACAAGAATTATTATTCTCATATCACTTTAGTCATCATTTAAAACATTCCTTGGTTTTGATACAAGATATATATGTTTTTGTTTAAATATATAATTTAAAATTTCAAAGCAACTGAGGTTAGAGTGGGGAATTTTCAAATATAAATTCATAGGGAATCATTTGCTTTTATATTCCCTTCATTCCTTGTTTCATAGAAGACTGTTTGGTCCGGGGAGATAGCGTAATGGCTATGCAAAAGACATTCATGTCTGAGGTTCTGAAGTCCTAGGTTTGAGCCCCAGCCCAACCATAACCCAGAGCTGAGAAATGCATAGTTTTAAAATACACACACACACACACACACACACACACACACACACACACTCACACACACATACACACACACACACATCCTGTGGAGTAATATGCATGCATCATTTAGTATATATTGAATCAGATACACTTTTAATTAAGCTCTATAATGTACAATGATATAATGTACAATAGAACTATGCTTTGAACAGCTAATTCTATGAACAGTTACAGAGTGCATTTCATAAATCATTCATTAAAAATTTCTAAAGAGAAGCAAATGGAGATTCTTGATTTTAATACTAATTTTGCTTTAATTTTAAGTAATACAATAGTTGTGTGTTTCTGCAAGGATACTGCAGACTGTTGACAATAAGAAGGCAGGGGTGTTCTAGATTTCCATCTGTTGACTTTCATTCCAAAGTGTTGTGGCACTTTGGAATGAAAGCATAATGAATAAAACACTTCTTAGTGTTACACTTCATGTGCACACAGTGCAGGACATCTGCTATTGTTGTCTATGGACCAGTGACATAGTCATTTCCAGGTATGACTCAAGATGTTACCCACCCAGGGGGCTGTAGATGTTTAGAGAAACAATTCTCACACTGTGGAATGAGTAAGGGTAATGCAAATCTGCCCTGTATAGCACAGTCTCTTTGAGGATTAAAAATCTGAATGTTAAAAAGCTACCAGGTGGCTTTGGTGTAACTGATGGGGGTGGTCATGAACCTATAGGGTGAGGTGAGACTTTTTCTCATAAGCAGATCAGTAATTCATGAGGTTGCTTAATGATTTGTGTTTCCTTTAGCTTAATTTTGTTTATTCTTAAAAAGAAAGTTACTTCACCAAACTTTGTACTCCACAACTCACCACTGTCTACAAAGACCTCTTCACATCAATCATATTATTGTTCCATGGGTTTTTAAATTATTTTAAATTATTTAAAATATACCTCCCCATAGAGCACCTGGTAGAGTTCACATGTTATGATGTGCAAGGACCCAGGTTCAAATCACTGGTTCCCACCTGTGGGGTGATACCTCAGGAGCAGTAGAATAGGACTGCAGGTGTTTTTTGCTTCTTCTCTTTCTCCCTATTTCTCTATACATCAATAAAAGGGGGCACTGGTAGTAGAGCGTTGCACAGGTAACCAGACTCAGAAGTAATCCTAGAAGTAAAATTAAGTTATAATTAAATAAAATTAAAAAACAACTACACTTTCAACCTCAAATCTATTTGGGGCGTTTATTTATGTTGATATAGTTCATTTGACACTTATTAACTACTTTATAGTTATTATGTAGCTATAAAATTATATACAAGTTGAAAATGGATTAGTCTTTAAACATACTTATATCATAATTAAATGGGATTCATTTTTTCTTTTTCTTTTTTCTGATAGAGTCAGAAAGAAGTAGAGAGGAAGATATAGAGGGAAAAAGGGGAGAGAAAAGAGAAACACCTACAGCATTGATTCAACACATGAAGCTCCCTCCTGCAGGTAAAAACCTGAGACTTGAATTGAATTGGTCTAGAGCATAATAATTGTACTCTCTCAGGTATGCTACCATCTGACCTCCATATTTTTTCAGAAAGATGATAAGTAGATAGATAGATAGATAGACAGATGGATAGACAGACAGGCAAATAGATGCTAACCATAGCCTAAGCACTTCCCTTGGTATCTTGGTAATCTCAGGTGGTGCTAGAGAGCAAACCTATGTCATGCACATACTTTCCTAAGAGATATACAATAGCCTCTAACATACAGTTATGATTTATCTTTCATATGGAAGAAAGTTTCTCTGCATAATGAGTAACTACAGAATTACTGAATATAGGGTACACAGATCTTCAGGGTTTTTATTTTTAATATTTCCAAATTGTGCTGCTAAATACAGGAATAATTTTAACAAAGCTTCAGAGTTCTGGATGTTCACTTTCAAAAATAATTGATATAATCTTATTAATGCTATGTGTAGGAGCCAGGAGGTGGCACACCCAGTACGCTGTCATGTTACCATGTTTGAGGTTCCAGAATAAAGTTCCTGGTCCCTACCATAAATGGTGTAACTATACTGTAGGTGTTTCCCTTTTTCTTTCTATCTTCTCCTTCCCTCTAAATTTTTCTCCAGTTATATAAGAATAATTTAAAAACAAAAATAAAAACATCTTTAAAAATGTATGTAAATTAAAAATGAAACAGAATAAAATGTTTATAAATTTGTGTGAAGGACTCTAGGACTGTAAATAAAATTAACTTACTTGCTCAACATAACTCTCTGGAAATTATTTCATGTGTATTGAATATTTAGAACTCATAATCACTAAATTAAATTCTAATTATTAGTATATTTTTATATTAGATATTCTATTTTAGGTATATTTCAAGGGGTCTATGACTACTAATTTTTTCCTGAGCCTGATAGCTAACATGCAGGTGGACTAAAAGTAATGTCTGGGGAGATGGTGTCAAATTTGAGAATAGGACTAGAAAGCTGGAGTAGGACTCAGTGTACATCCCAAATATGAAGACAGTATATAAATACTATTAACTGTTAACCTGACCAATCTGACCTAGGGCCCATATATATTCATATTTGCACAGGAGCCTATTTAACCTCTAAGTCTGTCAGTCTGATGTAGTCTGTGATTACAGCTAGGAACATTCTAGGCTGTGCTCATTTCAGCACCAGTCTTCTTTGAGGGGCAGAGTAGGTTGACTCAGCCTCCCTTCAGAGAGTGGGACAGCTTCTACCATTGCTGCTCTACAGTGAGGGCAAGGTCCTATAGAGGCCCACAAGAGGGCTTTTGACAACATTTCTGATGGAAGTGATCAAAAACCCATATTTTCCAAGAATTTGATGCACTATATATATTGCTTTAGTTGAGGTTGTCACAACAAAACAGTGTCTCAAAATTGGTCTTTTCAATAACATAAAATAGCTTTGACATGACCCTGATAGCCAAAAGTTTAAAACCAAGGTCTCATCATGTTTGGTTTCTCAAGAGGCACCTCTTCTGGGCGTGCAGATGTCCATGTTCTTTCTGTGAACTCATTGGGTCTTTTCTTTGTGAATACAAACATGATGCCACTTTAGGTGTCTGAATGTCTTCTGAGTAATACAATAGTTATAACAGTTAAAACTGGATTCGACTTCCGGAGGTGGAGCTACGAGCAGCAAATCGCTTTCTCTCCTCTCCTCTCATCTCCTCTCCCGGATCAACTAGGAATACCAGAGGAGACCACCCGGACCGAAACAAGACAGGACTAGAATGACCAGAGAAACCCAGTAAATCACCCATGAGTACAAACACACGTGGCTGGTGACAGAGAGGAGAGAGGGGCCTAAGGAGAGATTAAGTGACTGCTAACAGTTCAACAGTTTGTCAGTGGAGACACCACCTCCAGTCTGCTCCACCAACAAGGGGACAGCTGAAGGGAGGAAAGGACTCCCCAGAGACTCACCAAGTGCAACTCTGAGTCTCCATTGCTACTACCCTCAGAATCTGGAGCAGCAACAGGGAGGGACACCAGGGTACAGAGAAACTCAGGAGAAGACCTATACCTTGGTGGCATAGCTGAGGGGCTGTGAAAGTCTCTTTGCATAACCACTGGATTATCTCTGCCACACCCTGCTTTATCTCTTGGTCAGGAGTCAGTGATTAAGCTAAGAAGCCTATTGATAGTTTAAAAGCCCTCAGGCTCCCATAGCCTACAGGGGAAAAAAAAAAGGCTTTTACACCACTGAACTCCAACTCAGGGATTGAAAAAACTGTTAACTTATATAAAATGGTTAAAACAACAAGAAAAAATATTGGAGACTCGAACCAGGACAAGAGTCCAGCTAAAAGTCCTCCAGAGGGTGAAGCACAAAACAACGAGTTCAACATCCAAACATTAGCCAAGGAAATAATAACAGGAGTGAGTAAAGAATTTGAAAAAATTGTAATCAGAAATGCAGGAACAACAAATGAGAATATGGAAGAAAATTCTAATTATCTCATGGTTATTAGAGAGCTGAAAGCTGAAATCGCTGAACTAAGAAGGCAACTAGCTGAACAAGCTAAAACAGTATCAGAGCAGGGCAACAAAATAGATGAACTCCAGAAAGCAGTAGAGGGCAGAGAGAATAGAATCAATGAGGCTGAAGACAGAATTAGCAAGATTGAGGATGAATTAGAGACAACTAAAAAAGAAGTAAGAGATCTCAAAAAGAGATTAAGAGATGCTAAAAACAACAACAGAGTCCTATGGGATGACTTCAAAAGAAACAGTATACGCATTATTGGCTTACCAGAGGAAGAAAGAGAAGGGGAGGAAGAAAGCATTCTCCAGGCCATAATAGCTGAAAATTTCTCTAGTCTAGACAACACCAAAGACATAAAGATTCAAGAAGCCCAGAGGTTCCCAAACAGAATTAACCCAGACCTAAAGACACCAAGACATGTCATACTTAGATTGGAAAGGAATAAGGATAAAGAAAGGATCCTCAAGGCTGCAAGAGAAAAACAAAGAGTCACCTACAAAGGAAAACCCATAAGATTAGCAGCTGACTTCTCCATACAAACACTACAGGCCAGAAGAGAATGGCAAGATATCTATCGAGTGCTCAATGAGAAAGGCTTTCAGCCAAGAATACTATATCCTGCTAGACTGTCATTCAGACTAGATGGAAGCATCAAAACCTTCTCAGAAAAGCAACAGTTGAAGGAAGCAACCATCACCAAGCCTGCCCTGAAAGAAGTTCTGAAAGGTCTCCTATAAATAGTCAGACCACCACAAATAGGACATATATCAAAACACTCTAAAACTCTACAAGAATGGCGTTAAAATATCTTCAATCTTTGATATCAATAAATGTCAATGGCCTGAATTCACCTATTAAAAGACACAGAGTAGGAAGATGGATCAGAAAACACAACCCAACAATATGTTGTCTACAGGAAACTCACCTAACGCAACAAGACAAACACAGACTTAAAGTGAAAGGATGGAAAACTATCATTCAAGCCAATGGCCCACAAAAAAGGGCAGGAACAGCTATTCTCATATCTGACATGATAGACTTTAAAATAGATAAGATTAAAAAAGATAGGAATGGACACTACTTAATGCTCAGAGGATCAGTCAATGAAGAGGACTTAACAATTATTAATATCTATGCACCCAATGAGAAGCCATCTAAATACATCAAACTTCTACTGAAAGAGCTACAGCAATATATTAACAGTAACACAATCATAGTAGGGGACTTCAACACCCCACTCTCTCAACTTGACAGATCATCCAGGCAGAAAATCAGTAAAGACATAAGGGAGCTAAATGAAGAGATAGATAAACTAGAACTATTGGACATTTTCAGAGTCATTCATCCCAAAAAACTGGAATACACATTTTACTCAAATCCACATGGATCATTCTCAAGGATAGACCATATGTTAGGCCACAAAGACAGCATCAGCCTATTCAAGAACACTGAAATCATCCCAAGCATCTTCTCAGACCACAGTGGAATTAAACTAACACTTAACAATCAACAAAAGATTAGTAACAGTCCCAAAATGTGGAAGCTCAACAGTACACTTCTTAACAACTTCTGGGTCAAAGAGGAAATCAAGGAAGAAATCAAAATGTTTCGAGAGTTCAATGAAAATGAAGACACAAGCTATCAAAATATTTGGAACACAGCTAAAGCAGTCCTAAGAGGGAAGTTCATAGCTATACAAGCACACATTAGGAAACAAGAAAAGGCACAAATAAACAGCCTGATTGCACATCTTAAAGACCTAGAAGAAGAACAACAAAGGAATCCTAAAGCAACCAGAAGGACAGAAATTACTAAAGTTAGGGCAGAAATAAATAACATTGAGAATAGGAAAACCATACAAAAGATCAATGAAAGTAAATGTTGGTTCTTCGAAAGAGTAAATAAAATCAACAAACCTTTAGCCAGACTCACAAAACAAAAAAGGGAGAAGACCCAAATAAATCGGATAGTAAATGAAAGAGGAAAAATCACAACAGACACTGCAGAAATTCAACATATCATGCGAGGCTTCTATGAACAACTATATGCCACCAAGCTAGAGAACCTGGAAGAAATGAATGATTTCCTAGATACCTACCAACTTCCAAAACTAAGTAAAGAGGAAGTGGATAACATGAACAGGCCCATCGCAGCTAATGAAATTGAAACAGTTATCAAAAATCTCCCCAAAAATAAAAGTCCTGGACCAGATGGTTTTACAAATGAATTCTACAAAACTTTCAAAGAAGAACTAATACCTCTACTTTTAAAAGTCTTCCAGAAGATTGAAGACACTGGAATACTCCCTGCCAGCTTCTATGAAGCCAACATCACCCTGATACCAAAAGCAGACAGGGACACAACCAAAAAAGAAAACTACAGACCAATAATCTCTGATGAACATAGATGCGAAAATATTGAACAAAATTCTAGCCAACCGGATACAGCAGTATATCAAAAAAATTGTTCATCATGACCAAGTGGGGTTTATCCCAGGCATGCAAGGTTGGTTTAATATACGTAAATCAATCAATGTGATCCACCACATCAACAAAAGCAAGACCAAAAACCACATGGTCATATCAATAGATGCAGAGAAAGCCTTTGACAAAATACAACATCCCTTTATGATCAAAACACTACAAAAAATAGGAATAGATGGAAAATTCCTGAAGATAGTGGAGTCTATATATAGCAAACCTATAGCCAACATCATACTCAATGGTGAAAAACTGGAAGCATTTCCCCTCAGATCAGGTACTAGACAGGGCTGCCCACTATCACCATTACTATTCAACATAGTGTTGGAAGTTCTTGCCATAGCAATCAGGCAGGAGCAAGGAATTAAAGGCATACAAATTGGAAGAGAAGAAGTCAAACTCTCCTTATTTGCAGATGACATGATAGTATACATGGAAAAACCTAAGGAATCCAGCAAGAAGCTTTTGGAAATCATCAGGCAATACAGTAATGTGTCAGGCTATAAAATTAACATTCAAAAGTCAGTGGCATTCCTCTATGCAAACACTAAGTTAGAAGAAATTGAAATCCAGAAATCAGTTCCTTTTTCTATAGCAACAAAAACTATAAAATATCTAGGAGTAAACCTAACCAAAGAAGTGAAAGACTTGTATACTGAAAATTATGAGTCACTACTCAAAGAAATTGAAAAAGACACAAAGAAGTGGAAAGATATTCCATGTTCATGGGTTGGAAGAATTAACATCATCAAAATGAATATATTACCTAGAGCCATCTACAAATTTAATGCTATCCCCATCAAGATCCCAAGCACATTTTTTAGGAGAATAGAAAAAATGTTACAAATGTTTATCTGGAACCAGAAAAGACCTAGAATTGCCAAAACAATCTTGAGAAAAAAGAACAGAACCGGAGGCATCACACTGCCAGATCTCAAACTGTATTATAGGGCCATTGTCATCAAAACTGCTTGGTACTGGAACATGAACAGACACACTGACCAGTGGAATAGAATTGAGAGCCCAGAAATGAGGCCCCACACGTATGGACATCTAATCTTTGACAAAGGGGCTCAGACTATTACATGGGGAAAGCAGAGTCTCTTCAACAAATGGTGTTGGAAACAATGGGTTGAAACATGCAGAAGAATGAAACTGAATCACTGTATTTCACCAAATACAAAAGTAAATTCCAAGTGGATCAAGGACTTGGATGTTAGACCAGAAACTATCAGATACTTAGAGGAAAATATTGGCAGAACTTTTTTCCACGTAAATTTTAAAGATATTTTCAATGAAACGAATCCAATTACAAGGAAGACTAAGGCAAGTATAAACCTATGGGACTACATCAAATTAAAAAGCTTCTTCACAGCAAAAGAAACCACTACCCAAATCAAGAGACCCCTCACAGAATGGGAGAAGATCTTTACATGCCATACATCAGATAAGAGTTTAATAACCAACATATATAAAGAGCTTGCCAGACTCAACAACAAGACAACAAATAACCCCATCCAAAAATGGGGGGAGGACTTGGACAGAATATTCACCACAGAAGAGATCCAAAAGGCCGAGAAACACATGAAAAAATGCTCCAAGTCTCTGATTGTCAGAGAAATGCAAATCAAGACAACAATGAGATATCACTTCACTCCTGTGAGAATGTCATACATCAGAAAAGGTAACAGCAGCAAATGCTGGAGAGGGTGTGGGGTCAAAGGAACCCTCCTGCACTGCTGGTGGGAATGTCAATTGGTCCAACCTCTGTGGAGAACAGTCTGGAGAACTCTCAGAAGGCTAGAAATGGACCCTATGACCCTGCAATTCCCCTCCTGGGGATATATCCTAAGGAACCCAACACATCCATCCAAAAAGATCTGTGTACACATATGTTCTTGGCAGCACAATTTGTAATAGCCAAAACCTGGAAGCAACCCAGGTGTCCAACAACAGATGAGTGGCTGAGCAAGTTGTGGTATATATACACAATGGAATACTACTCAGCTGTAAAAAATGGTGACTTCACCGTTTTCAGCCGATCTTGGATGGACCTTGAAAAAATCATGTTGAGTGAAATAAGTCAGAAACAGAAGGATGAATACGGGATGATCTCACTCTCAGGCCGAAGTTGAAAAACAAGATTAGAAAAGAAAACACAAGTTGAACCTGAAATGGAATTGGAGTATTACACCAAAGTAAAAGACTCTGGGGTGGGTGGGTGGGTGGGGAGAATACAGGTCCATGAAAAATGATGAATTAAATAGTGGGGGTTGTATTGTTAAATGGGAATCTGGGGAATGTTATGCATGTAAAAAAAAAAAAAAAAGAAGTAGAAACGCAAAGCAGAAATTGACTGAGTTTGGAGTATGGCACCAAAGTAAGAAAGCAGAAGTACACTAGAGTTTGCAGTGAGTACCTCCCTAATACTTCCTCTCCACTTTTCCAAGCTTTGGGTCCATGATTGCTCAACAATTTGTTTGGCTTTGTATGTTAACTCTCTTTTCAGTCACCAGGTTTCAGGTGTCATCAGGATGCCGGCCAGACTTCCCTGGATTGAAGACCCCGCCAATATGTCCTGGAGCTCAGCTTCCCCAGAGACCCACCCTACTAGGGAAAGAGAGAGGCAGACTGGGAGTATGGACCGACCAGTCAACGCCCATGTTCAGCGGGGAAGCAATTACAGAAGCCAGACCTTCTACCTTCTGCAACCCACAATGACCCTGGGTCCATGCTCCCAGAGGGATAGAGAATGGAAAAGCTATCGGGGGAGGGGGTGGGATATGGAGAAAAAAAAAAAAAATAACAGTTAAAACTAGCAATGCGGGGCTCACTTTAACTTAATCAACTATTTCAAAATCTTACATTCAAATACAATAACATACTAAAATACCAGGGTTAGGGCTTCAACAAACATTTTGAACATGTCTTGACGCATTGCATCACAATAGTAATTTCATTGCATATTCTATTTTTACATTCACTTTTTATATTAATTTTATCTACTTTGGAACTGCTGGATACTTCATAATGATTACTTTGTTCAGTGGCTGTCCTAACCTAGTTCTTCTTTTCCTCTATGAAATTTAATGTTGCAATAATTTCATATAGCACATTGACTGAAAACTTATACATCATTTCATTATTATAACTTTCATTTTTGTTTGAGTGTTCCTAAGAAGGAAAAAATGAAAGAACCCTCTAAAAGTTGATAGTTACATTTTTGTGTGTTCATGTACATTATGTTCTATAGTTAAAAGAAATGCAGAGATTTTTTTTTGTGTGTGTGTGTGTGAAGTTAGAGTGGAAAGAAAAATAGGCCAAGACATGGAAAGAAGAGAAATTATGTAATTCATGTAGCCTCTGCATTACTTAGTAAAAATTCCCTGTGATCCAACTTTTCCATTCAGACCCAATGTTCTGAAAGACCCTGGCCTGTGTTTACTAATCTTTAATTATTATGAGGCTAATTCAGTTTCCCCAGTGCTCACTCTGGAAAAAGTTGTTCTTTCCTGTTGTGCTGGAATTTCACTGGGAACATCTAGGACTGTGTGCCTACAATATGGCAGTCAACCTTGACTGCTTATGTCACTGGACTAAGTCAGTAGAACTCTGGCCATTTCTTCTTTCTAACAACATGCTTATCCCTTCTTTTTCTACAGTAGGGGTAAGCATGTTGTTAGAGAGAAGAAATGGGGAAGTTGGGCAGTAGTGCAGCAGGTTAAGCACAGTTGTCGCAAAATGCAAGGACCAGCATAAGGATTCTGGTTTGATTCTCCGGCTCCCCACCTGCAAGGGAGTCGCTTCATAGGCGGTGAAGCAGGTTTACAGGTGTCTATCTTTCTCTCCCCCTCTCTCTCTTCCCCTCTTCTCTCCATTTCTCTCTGTTCTATCCAACAACAATGACATTAATAACTACAACAATAAAATAAAATAAAACAAGGGCAACAGATAGAAGAAATGGTAGTCTAAATTCTTAGTAGAATTTTGCACCTGGATAAGAGCACTTGGGAATAACACACATTCACAAAAGTTTTCTTAAGGTTCTGAGGATGTTAAATTAGGTTCCTTAGTGAGGAGGGGGTGGGCACTAAGCACAGAGTAGCTCCATGTGCAAAGCAAAAATAACTTATGTGGGCGCTGTGAGACCGGGAGTAGGGAGTAGATTGCTATCTAGGAATCTCCTGTCTGTTAAGCTCCTTCTTATACAGTGTGAAAAATAACAGGAAGAAATATATTAGCCTATATATATACAAAAAAATATACATTTCTTACAGCTGAAGGCATAGAAAACCTGTCAGTTCTTTAAAATGTTCCTTGGGAAGCTGAAAAATTACATCAACTTCCAGAATGTTTCATTAGAAATGTCCCACACATAACTTATAGTCATATATCGCCTGAAATTGTTCTAAACTAGTCTAGTATAAGTATGTTCCTTTTATTGTTTGCTCATAATGAGATAATTATACATTTAAGTTTCTCATCTCTTTTTGTTCACATGAATTAATTTTGGAATGACTGGATTATGTTCTAAAATGGTGCTACATGAAACTTTGCAAGTTTAAATAATGGTTCATACCAGTTATAAATGGGGTCTGTTTGACTCACTACTCCAGTAATCATCTAAATTACTGTCCAAACTTAGTGATGTGAAAAAAATAGGGAGTTATTAAAATTTTCTTCTGAAACCAAAATAATAAATCAATCCTTTTTTTTTTTTGATAACTGGGATATATTGTCATTCCAATCATAAAGGGAGATAATTTAAGTATGTTGGCTATAAATCAACTACTATTAGATCTTGAGAATTTTCATCTAATAAAGCAACAGTCCAGCTCTGTGGGGTGCAAAGAAGGGAAGGGAAATGAGACACTTAGTCAAAGAACTGTGAAACCACTCAGGGAATGGAGCCCCAAGCACATTTACTGCAGCATTTTTTTATAGCATTTTTTGGCCCACTTCTTCAGGAATATGGATTCATCACCCAATTATGTAATTATTTTTATATTCGGTATGTGTAGTATCGTCCTCTAATCTAGTCTGAGAGACGTTCAGAAGCATCTAGGGGTGGTCTCGCAGCATGTAGTACACTGAGGTTATTCGCAGAAAGCTGTTTCATAGTACGTAGTACCACAGAATTTTGCCTCTGAAAGCTGTACAGCATATACTACTCTGAGATTTGCCTCAGAAAGCTATTTCACCATTTCTCTCCTTAGATTGGCATGACCTGGTCTACAAATAGAGATGAGGTAGAAATAAGGTTGAAAGTTTAATATTCTATTATTATCATCTTTTTCATCACTGTGGTGTCATTATTGTAGGCTGTTTTTGTTGTTGTTTTGTCTTGTTTTTTTTAGATAGAAAAACAAAGATAAAGCTACCACCACAACACTGAAGCTTCAGTGTGATGGGAGTTGGGCTTGAATTTGGGTTATGCCCTTGATACAGCAAGCATATTATCTTGGTAAGTTGTCTCACAGGCTTTAACATTTTGTTTTAAAATAGATTTTTTTCTAGTAGCTGATATTTAAACTAAATAGTATACTCATTTGGTTATATCTGATTGAAAAACAGGGAACTATTAACTTGTTCTTTAATAAGGTCTATTAAAGTTGGAAACATTTCATGAGCTTTAAGATATTTTCTGGAAAGTGAGAGATTTGATAGATCACCTTTGAGATTACTTCCTAGCTTTGATATTTTACAATTTCTACCAAATCTGTTTTCCTGACTGAATAAGAAGGTCCTTAGGGACATGAAAGCTTTTAAGACACAGGGAATATACGGGGAAGAAAAACAGCGGAAGTAAAATAAGTTCAAAACACTGTGGGATCCTTCAAATTTTACCATTGGTTCACATTCACTCTTTACTTCAGATGTATTGAACCACTTGAAATTATCAACAATACTCTTACCCCCTTATGTCATGTTTCATGTCAGAGATATTCTCCACTTTATTCCCTTCTACTCTATCAGGACCCAACTTCTATCTGTCCTTCAAACATTGATCTCCTAAATTTAGTCTTAAGCTCTTGGGCTACAATCATATAACACTTTAGGCACAACTTTTTGCAAACTCGACTATAATTACTAATTAATTTAACTTCCTCTCTAATCTCTGAGCTACATGTCTCTTCCACCTCTGCATTTTCAGCATCTCATTTACTATTTTACAAACAGAATACTTCCAATAAATCTTTGATTGCATTATGAAAATCAGTCATCCTTAACTGAAAAAGAAACAAGCCTTTAATAACAAAAAGGAACCAAATAATGTTTCTGTAGATGCTTTGCTAATACCTCACATATTTTGTTATATGTGTAAATCAAGGTCACAATGACTTGGATTTATACTACATTCTAAACTTTGCTTTACGGAAGTCCTTGAGATCCATGTTGTTTATGGTTACAAGTTAAAATACTCCATAAAGAGAACAAACAATGTGCTTGTGATGACTAAGACTATGATACCACAATAACTTAAAAAATAAATTAATATAAATGGTTTCCAAGATGGGTCTACTATATACTAAATTTTGTTCTAATACTTTAGAGATGTTTCTTAGAATAATAAATAATTTATCTCATTTCTTGTCGTGTCTTCATAGCCTCTAAATAAGCATTCCATTTATCACTGTTTATAAAATTCACCTTCATCTCCCCAGCATATGTACCTGGATCTGGATAAATATAATAGCTTTTTATAGGTTTAAAAGCAACTCTCTTGAAATATTACTATTCACATTAGGAACAGTATACATCAGTAACACCTGTCCTCATAAAGACTTCCGGAATCAACATCTCATTAGTAATTAACTCAAGAAATTACAATGTATTTAATCTTACCATTTTTCTAATAGTTAATCTTTAATAATTTGCCAGATCTAGTAAAATTTGAATTTATATCTCCAAAACTATTTTTACGGGAACAGGAGGAGATTATATTATGTGAAGTAAGAAGTGAAAACCAAATACTGAAATTTTTTCACTCATATGTGGAATATAAATAACTAAAACAAATGAACTTATAAAAATGATAATAGTAATGAAACTCTAGACTCTGTAAAAGCTAAACAGAATGGTTATCAGAGGGAATAGGAGAAGGAAGAAGCAAAGCTTGACAGAGGACTCCAACTGGTACATTGGCACATAAACTTTGATGGTTGGTACACTGAGTTGTATACATACACATATCACTTGCCCGTTTCTTCTAATATTATGAAATATACCTGAATTAATTGACGCTTTCCAGATAGCACTTTTTTTGTCATCTCTGAGCCTTCAATGCTTTGGGACAACTTTTTCAGATGGAATGAAAGAGACTGAGACAGGGCAGATCAATACAAAGAGATGGGCATCATTCACCACATCAATAAAAGCAAAGCCAAAAATCAACTCCAAATGGATCAAAGACCTAGATGTCAGACCAGAAACAATCAAATACTTAGAGGAAAACATTGGTAAAACACTTTCCCACCTACACCTCAAGGACATCTTTGATGAATCAAACCCAATTGCAAGGAAGACTAAAGCAGAAACAAACCAATGGGACTACATCAAATTGAAAAGCTTCTGCACATCCAAAGAAACTATTAAACAAACAAAGAGACCCCTCACAGAATGGGAGAAGATCTTCACATGCCATACATCAGACAAGAAACTAATCACCAAAATATATAAAGAGCTTAGCAAACTTAACACCAAAAAAGCAAATGACCCCATCCAAAAATGGGCAAAGGATATGAACAAAACATTCACCACAGAGGAGATCCAAAAGGCTAACAAATATATGAAAAACTGCTCTAGGTCACTAATTGTCAGAGAAACGCAAATTAAGACAACACTAAGATACCATCTCACTCCTGTAAGAATGGCATACATCAAAAAGGACAGCAGCAACAAATGCTGGAGGTTGTGGGGACAGAGGAACCCTTTTACATTGCTCGTGGGAATGTAAATTGGTACATCCTCTGTGGAGAGCAGTCTGGAAAACTCTCAGAAGGCTAGACATGGACCTTCCATATGATCCAGTAATTCCTCTCCTGGGCTTATACCCCAAGGATTCCATAACACCCAACCAAAAAGAGGTGTGTACTCCTATGTTCATAGCAGCACAATTCATAATAGCTAAAACCTGGAAGCAACCCAGGTGCCCAACACCAGATGAGTGGCTGAGAACGCTGTGGTATATATACACAATGGAATACTATGCATCTATTAAGAACAATGAACCCACCTTCTCTGACCCATCTTGGACAAAGCTAGAAGGAATTATGTTAAGTGAGCTAAGTCAGAAAGATAAAGATGAGTATGGGATGATCCCACTCATCAACAGAAGTTGAGTAAGAATATCTGAAAGGGAAACTAAAAGCAGGACCTGATCAAATTGTAAGTAGGGCACCAAAGTAAAAACCCTGTGGTGAGGAGTAAACATGCAGCTTCCTGGGCCAGTGGGGGGTGGGAGTGGGTGGGAGGGATGGGTCAGTCTTTTGGTGGTGGGAATGGTGTTTATGTACACTCCTAGCAAAATGTAGACATATAAATCAGTAGTTAATTAATATGAGAGGGGGAAAATCAATTGTATGTCTCAAAGTTTTCAAAACACAAACTGAATCTTTTTAATACATAGGCTGTATATTTGATATGCGGACTCTCTCAAAAGCCTAGACCAAGTAGGTCAGAAGCATCTAATATGACAGCAATATATAATATACTGTGTACTGTACAGCAAACCCTAACAAAAGGACTTTTCAAAGTTAACCGAATTACCGAATAATGTGATGATAACATTGACTATCGATTGTCTTTTTGAACCCTAAGACAGCAGGAACCTCACATCTCCACTATAGAGCCCCTACTTGCCCCAGTCCTGGAACCCTTGGATTGGGCCTACTTTCCCGTATGCCTCTCCCAATCCATATCAAATAATATTGCATCCGCCGATCACAACCTAACCAACACAACGATTGCCACCTCAACATGCTTCACTTCAGACTGTGTCCAGAGACTTCACATGTGGAATGACAACCCTTCAGCTTCATTACTCAGGTGAGACCTTTCCTTTCATAGTAAACTCTAATTTCATCTCAGGTGGTTCACTTTCTAACAAAGTCCCAAAACCTAGATATACACCAGTTTCTGTGAGAGAGAGCATATGTTCACACGTATCTATAAACTACTGCAAAATATATACCTGAAAGCAGAAGTACACTAGAGTTTGCAGTGAGTACCCCCCCCCCCCAACACTTCCTCTCCACTATTCCAAGCTTTGAGTCCATGATTGCTTAACAATTTGTTTGGCTTCATATGCTAACTCTCTTTTCAGTCACCAGGTTCCAGATGCCATCAGGATGCTGGCCAGGCTTCCCTGGACTGAAGACCCCACCAATGTGTCCTGGAGCTCAGCTTCCCCAGAGACACACCCTACTAGGGAAAGAGAGAGGCAGACTGGGAGTATGGACAAACCAGTCAACGCCCATGTTAAGCGGGGAAGCAATTACAGAAGCCAGACCTTCTACCTTCTGCAACCCACAATGACCCTGGCTCCATGCTCCCAGAGGGATGGAAAATGGAAAGCTATCAGGGGAGGGGGTGGGATATGGAGATTGGGTGGTGGGAATTGTGTGGAGTTGTACCCCTCCTACCCTATGGTTTTGTTAATCCTTTCTTAAATAAAAAAAAAAAAGAAAGAGATGGGCAAAGGAACCACAGCACTGAAGCTTCCACCAGTGTGGTGGAGACTGGGCTCAAACGCGAGTTACATATATAAAAAAGTTACATATATCAAATTTTATCACTTTCTAAATGTCAGTGTGAGATCAGTTATCTAAATACACTAAGTTTACCATCCTGGAGGTTTGCTAAAAGTAGAGTAACAAACTATAACTGCAAAATAAAATTCACATTCAGCAGTTTGATCTTGTAAAGATTTTCCAAGATCTGGCCTCATCCTATATAATTCAGCTTCTTCATATACACAGTGTAACATAAGTTCTCATATACAGAGAAATCACTGACCTCAAAATGCAATTTGTCAGGATATATTTACTCCTGTTTTAAGTCTTACCACAAACTACTAATTATACATCTTCAGCTCTCTTCCTTCCTCTAAAATTGACAATAATGTACTGTCAGTGCCTTAACTGAATTGGTTATCATTTATATCTGGTGCTCATTCACTAATAGTTACAGTTCCCTTCATGCTCCTACTAACAAAGCCATTTCTGAAGCCATGAGGATCTTTATCTTAAATTAAAATGTTATAATCTTACACCAAAAGTGCTGATAATTACATTAATTCCAAGTATCTTTATTACTGGAAATGAAGACATAGGAAAAAAGAAAAGAAAAAAAGAAAGAATGTTTATTGTTATATTTAAATGTTTGCCTTCATGTGGTTAGAATATCAGTTTCTATTCTCCAGCAAATCCTGCCTCTCTTCATTTATGATTTACGACAAATATTGATGAAAATAGTGAGTTTCTTATTATATACTTTTCACATATATGCATTTAAACTCATCTATTAAATTGAAGAACACTGTAAAAGTGACCCTCTCCCCAATTACTTACTTTCATCTTTTCCCCTGCAGGTGGGAACCAGAGACTCAAACTTGGGTCCTTGCACATTGTAATGTGTGCTCAACCAGCTGTACCACTACACAACCACTCTGTAATATTCTAACTTCTCATTTATCTTGATCTCACAAGTTCTTACTCCACAGTACTAATAGTACAGAAGCTGTTAATGTGGTCTTAAGTTAGATTAAGCATTGCAAGAGAAGTGTTTGTGTCTTATCAATCTATATACCATAATAAAGTCAAGCTCTTATATTCTGAACTGCTAGTTTTCTCTTTAATGAGAGTTATGACACACTTCTTACTTAGTGTTCCTTTGAGTGTTTATTTCATCAATGTCCATTTTCCTTTCTTTTCAGCATCTTGAAAGGAATACATTTATCCATGCTATTAACTCTGAACTTGAGTGACAACAAAATAGCTCTTCTGGATAGTATGTTTGCTTTTGTTATATATTTGACCCTGATCCAAGTTCCAGCCTGAACTTCATTGTGTTGGAGGAAATGTTGGTGCTGTGATATTTTTCCCTTCTCTCTCTCTCTCTCTTCCTCTCTCTCTCTCTCTCTGTCCCCCTTCCTCTCTTTAAATCTAAAGTCCCCCTGCAGCACCACTGATAACAAAACAACAGCAAGACCTTTGTGCTTGACTATGTAACTGACTTTAGTCAAGGTTATGTGGAAAGACAGGCATGTATATCAGTATTAAGTTCCCACTGGTTTTCTCGCTCCCAGCAATAGAAGCAATTACACTAATTCAGTTTGCTGCTACTCTATGCCTTTGTATATAAAAGACCCTTAGTACAGACATAAACTTGAACCCAGTAGTCAGTTTATGCTGAGCCAAAGAGAATATAGAGGACTTATTGACCTCTGAGTAAAAAAATAATCCTTTGTTTTAAGTTAAAGATATTTTGTAGCTGTTATTATTTTTTTTATAATTGTTTTTAAGTGTGTGTGTGGTAGATCCAAAGTATCATGCAATGCTTCTATGAACAACTATATACCACCAAGCTATAGAATCTGGAAGAAATGGATGAGTTCCTAGATACCTACAAACTTCCAAAATTAAACAAGGATGAATTAGAAAAAATGAACAGACCGATCACAGCCAAAGAAATTGAAACAGTTATCAAGAATCTTCCTTACCTTCTTTACCCCATCTCGGATGGAGTTTGAAGAAATCATGTTAAGTGAGATAAGCCGGAAGCAAAAGGATGAATATGGGATCTCACTCATAGAAGTTGAAAAGCAAGATCAGAAGGGAAAACACTATGCAGAACTTGGACTGGAGTTGGTGTATTGCACCAAAGTATAAGACTCTGGGGTGGGGACTGGGGGGTTCAGGTCCTGGAACATGGTAGAAGAGGAACTTTGGGGGTTGAACTGTTATGTGTAAATGTTATACATGTACAAATATTGTATTTTACTGTTGACTATAAGCCATTAATACCCAATAAAGAAATAAAAATATAAAAAGAAACATAAGTTGTTGTTAAAATTCGGAGTCTCCAGCTGGCCGGGCTAGCTTCACGGGCGGGTAACAGAGACGACCAGAGACATATGGCTGGGCAGGGAAGCTGTATTTCTTTATTCAGGAACAACGATTCATAAACTAAACCAAACTAATCACCAAACAGAACTCTGCTGCCTCTTTGCCCCGCGAGGGCGCCAAGCACTCTCGAACTCTGCAACTCTCCAACTCTCCAACTCTGGAACTCTGGAACCCTCTCGGGGTTCCTTGGGGCGGGGCCAAGCAGGCCGCGAAATTAGCACCCACTAATTTTCTTGGCGGGGGAGAGCTAGAACAACCCAATGTAAAGCATACAACAATAAGTAACATTGTGAAAAAGAAAAGAACCTTCCCAACAATAAAAGTCCTTTACCAGATGGTTTTACAAATGAATTCTACAAAACCTACAAGGAAGAATTAACACTTCTACTTTTAAAATTCTTCCAAAAGATTGAAGACACAGGAATACTCCCTTCCAGCTTCTATGAAACCAACATCACTTTGATAACAAAAGCAGACAGGGACACAACAAAATAAAAGATCAAAGTCAGATCTCACACATACCATAAATATAAACCATACACATAAACCATCTCCTAGAACCAAATTACATTCTATCTTTATGAAAGGGGAAGCAAGAGAGAGATCAGAATATCATTTCACTATCGTTGGAGCTCCATATGTTTATTATTATTATTTTTCTTTTATTGGGGGATTAATGTTTTATGTTTGACAGTGAATACGATAGTTTTTGTACATGCATAACATTTCTCAGTTTTCCACATAACAATACAACCCCCACCAGGTTCTCTGCCATCCTTTACCAGGACCTGTACTCTCCCCCTCACCCACCCCAGAGTCTTTTACTTTGGTGCTATCTGTTTTTGTATTTGATGTTCTCACATGGTGCAGAGAATGGAAACCAGGATTTAATGTATAGAATGCATGATCTCTACCTGCTGTCCACTTTCTGGACTCTTATATAGAATTCTTGCTGCAAAATCTGACTGAAATATTTCTTACAGCACTGTAACTCCCAGCAAGTTTACATACATAAATACATATGTATGTGTTAATTATAAATATATTAGTTGTTGTGCTAAACAAATTAAGTTAAATATACATTATATGATTTCACTTTTATGGGGTTGTAGGATAGGCAATAATAAACAATGGTGATAGAATCTTAATGCCTTAGGATGAATTTGAATAATCTTGTTCAAAAATTTATTCATCTGGGTGCAAGTGAAGTTTTTTTAAATTTTTTTATTTATAAAAAGGAAACACTGACAAAACCATAGGATAAGAGGGGTACAGCTTTGCACAGTTGCCACCACCAGACCTCCTTATACCATCCCCTCCACTGATAGCTTTCCTATTCTTTAGCCCTCTGGGAGTATGGACCCAAGATCATTGTGGGATGAAGAAGGTTGAAGGTCTGGCTTCTATAATTGCTTCCCTGCTGAACATGGGCATTGACAGGTTGATCCATACTTGTAAGGGAAGTCTTTGAAGCTATAGAAAGTTTTAAAAACAAAATTATGGATTTTAATTATATAGATACAAAAACTGTCAAAACTTCACAACTGTGAAAATTTAACAGTGTAAAATTCTGAAAAGTTTATATAACTTATGACTCAATAAAAGATAACTCATATTGCTACTTATCCCTGAATTTAACACCAACATCCAAGTACTCAATCATCATTTTCGCTCTAATGTTAATAGTTAGCACACGTAATATACTGGTTATCAAAATCCTAATTCCATTCAACCTTTAAGGAAATTTCTCCTGTAGTCATATCTCAGCTGGTAAACAAATTCCTTGATTTTTTAGGTCAAACAGTGCAAATTAACTTTGATTCCTACCTCTCGTATATAAATCCAACTCATTGTTCATTCTTATTGCTTCCTGCACTTCAATACCCTGATATAAGCCATAGGTGATTCTCCCTTTTCAATAGAAGTTAAAAAAAATAGGTATGTTGAGTCATGAATTTTTTTCTACTCAAAATCATCCTAGCACCCAAGAAAAGAAAGTTGACAAGAGAGAGGAAGACAGGGAACACAGGGAGATTTCAACATGTACACTTAAAACTCTGAATGGCATGTGTTTCTTTGACTTTCCTGAGCTCACCCCCTACTGCACTCCTCCTTATTCCTTAGTTTCAGTTAGACTAATCGCCACCCATTTTCTGAAGATCAGAGGTTGCCATTTCCAGGACTTTACATGAGTAGTTTTTGCTGATAAACGTAGAGCACATAGTAGGTTCCCAACCAATATTTGCTAAAATGCTGAATGAATGAAAAAAAAAAAAGACTGCACTCCCATTCATTTTTTCCCATCCATTTAGCTTCATCTAGAAGCATCTTGATTTTCCAGGAGTTACTCTGCTTCAAACACCAGTGCTGCAAGCACTTGCTGCTTGTCAACCTAATTAGCATTGCTTACAAAGGAAATGTAGAGCAGTCCAGTGCAAGTGTAAAGAAAGCATTAATCAACCTGAGTGCAAGGCTTAAAAGCAAGATAGTAACAAAACCTACTTCCACACTCCTTTAATTATTCTGACAGGCACAAGAAAAGCAAAATGGCTAGAGGAAATGGAAGCACTAAAGAAAGAGCTGCCTTGATTCTGTCCCAAGGAAGTCATTCTTTCTTCCATTTTCTTCTAGGTTTCTGGCACTCACACCCTACCCAGTCCCTCCACTTCCATATGCAACTAAATAAATGGCTCTAAATCTCTACAAAGTGAACACAATCACTCTAGAGGGGAATGTGTCTGTATTCCAAAGTTTAAATGTCTGCTTTATATCAGTTATGTGAAAAATACAGTCATATTCAAAGCTATAACACAGAGAGAAGAGAGCAGCAAGGAGCCAAAGACAACAGTGACAACACAGGAGCCTGTACGCAAGTTAAAATTAAGTTTTTCCTCTTTAACTTCTTACTCTCTGGCTCTTCCAGTCACGTAAATCACTTAATAACAGCAGTAAAGTTTTCACAAAGGGTAAATTTATGATTCACGGACAAATATAAAATGAACACTTGTCAGGGGTTTTAGTCAACACATTAATTAGTGACTGAGGCAGTCGACATTAAAATCAGAGCTTATCACCCCTTTCCCTCTTGATTTCTGGCTGTCTCTATCAATAAAGATACTAAAAAAATCAGTTAGAATTTAATAACAGAAATATGTATCTTTACAGAACACAATTTATTTACATATCCACAAAAATAATTTCCATAACTTGTAGAGTTAATTTTTTTATAAGTTAAGGTCAATCCTCACAGCTGTTCAACTGCTGGTCACCTAATTAGCATATAGTTTCACCATTCTATGGACTATCATATACTTATACAAGCAACTCATATATATCAGTCAAAACACATCAGAATTCTACTTTTTCCCACTTCTAAGCCACTGACAATATTTCTTGACATTAAAAAGCTTCCGGGGGGCTGGGCGGTAGTGCAGCAGGTTAAGCGCACAAGGTGCAAAGCACAAAAGACCCACATAAGGATCCTGGCTCAAGCCTCCGGCCTCCACCTGCAAGGGGGATTGCTTCGCAAGCGGTGAAGCAGGTCTGCAGGTGGTGTCTGTCTTTCTCTCCCTCCTCTGTCTTCCCTTCCTATCTCGATATTTCTTTGTCCTATCCAACAATAATGACAGCAATAACAACAATAACAATAAGAACAATGATAAATAACAAGGGCAACAAAAAAGGGGTGGGAAGCTTCCGGGAGAACAATTTGGCTTTTGGTCAAAGTGGGGCTGACATTCCAGATAGAGAGAGAGAGAGACAAAATAGAGAGAGGAAAGATGACACCAGTGTGATGGGAGCTGGCTTCATGCATGGAAATGCAGGGACACTTCCAGGTAAGCTATCTTGCTAGTCCATGAAGTATAATTTGTAGAACTAGTTGTACTTCAATCTTCTGAATGATGAAATAGTTTTGACAGCTTTATTATACTGAAGGAGCAATGCAGACGTGTTTTCTTCAACTCTGCTCTGACTCATGACTTAAATTTTACTCCCTCAGGGACTGAAGGAAAAACAAAACAAAACAAAACAAAACAAAAACAATTGCACTCTATTGTTGAAGTGAAACTATTATTTGTCACCAGTTTCTGACTGCAAAAAAGGTAATAAAGCACCAAGAGAAAGGCTACAGTAATGTTTTATTTACATTTATTGCCTTCCACTTTTCATTTTCATGAGTCTGTATCTTGAGTGCTCCTTCTAGCAAAAGACAGACTCCTTCCCTTTGGCAAAAGTGAACTCACTGAACAATGCCATATACATTGTACAGTATTGTTCTCATAGTTGCACTGAGACATATAAACATAAATACCTCAATTCTCAAAAGATTGTTCATTCAAGAGTTTACACACAAGGTTGCTAGTAAGCTGTTGGCTTCTATGGTGCTACATGCTCTCATATCAAGAAATGTTTAGAGTTTCACGTACATTTGAAATGACTTTGTATCCCAAAGACTTTGATTGTATCTTTATTGAAAGCAAATGAATATACTGATCAGCAAAGAAGATAATATACTCACAAAGGTATCTGTCATGATGAGGTTTATCCAGTAAACTCCTGATGTACTGACCCTTGTAACCTCCCCCCAAATATGGAAATTTTATTTTATCATTTAATTTGTTTCATATTTATTTTCCCTTTTGTTGCCCTGTTTGTTATTGTTGTTATTGTAGTTATTATTGTTGTTTTTGTTGTTGATGTCATTGTTAGATAGGACAGAGAGAAATAGAGAGAGGAGGGGAAGGCAGGGGGAGAGAAAGAGAAACACTTGCAGACCTGGTTCACCTCCTATGAAGCGACACCCCTGCAGGTGGGGACCCAGGGGCTGGAACCCGGACCCTTAGCCAGACTTGAGCTTTGCATGTGCTTAACCCACTGCGCTACTGCCCATATGGAAATTTTATCTACATAGTGAAACAAAAGTAAGCAAGTAAATAAATAAATATTTGAAGTGGTTAATCATTTCGGCTACCAATATAGCTACCCAGATCCTGTGACCTGCTTTGCCATGCGTGCTACTCAGAGGTAACTACTGGAGGAAGTTTAGATGCTTTCTCTCCTCTTTCTTTCTCTCTCATATGACAAATCAGCCCAGACAACAACTAAAAAATAATTGTGGTTATTGACTTTCCAAAGACCCAAACTCTAAAATTGTTTGACCTATAACCTCTGCCAACAACAAAAAAGTAACATGAAATTGACTTTAATAGCTTAGTCAGTTTTGCATTTTTTAGATCAAAACAAGTTTTTCATCAAACAACAATCTTGAACAGGGCCTCACAAATCTTATACCTTACTAAATACATATTCACTTTTCTCTTTCTAAATTTAACTATCTTCTTTTTATATTATCCTTTCTCAGAGATAAATATAAATTCTCTATGACTTGGGAAGAAATTTTCCTTTAGATAATAAGTATTTCCATGACTTTGCTTCTTATCTGAGTTTGGCAAAACAAAACAGGTATACTACTATTCATATAAACTTACATACAAATCCTCTCCACTACCATCAAAACTGAGGACTTTTTGAAACAGCATTTTTGTAAATTGGACACGCCATTTATTATTCCTCACACTTCAAATGGGGAAGTTGCTATTATTTGTCTTGTGACAAAACATCTATTTCATTTTAATCTTGGCTAATGTTTTTACATAATTAAATAAATATTGCATGAGTCATTAGTTATTTTGATATACCAGTAATTCATGGTAACAATTTAAACATCCTAAAGCATACTTAGTATATGTTATTTGTGGTTATACACACAAATTCAAATGTAAGTAAAAGCAGATATACACAGAAAGGAAACATGACTGAATGCAACGGTTGTAGAAGATTTTACTACATTTAGTCCATTCCAGGAGTGGAATGTCCTGCCTACAGGGCACATATGGCCCATGAAATCATTTAGTCTGACTCTGTCAAGATGACTGCAGATAGGACTTAGAATTCAATAAATTTAGGAGTTTTTTAAAATAGAAAATCAGGTTGAAATTTTAACTTGATAATTTTATATGGCCTGAGGGTGGTGTTATAAATGGCCCTTGGAAGAAAAAAAAAATGTTCTGGACCCTGGTTCTAATCCATATCAAAATCACTGTTTTGTAAAGCAACATGTAATCCAAACCTAGTCTCATGTTGTGGACTTACATTTATATTTACTATTTACAACAAGAAATTTGGTAAAGTTCCCAATCCTCCTAGTACCTAAAGTGAAAAATAATTGATCACTGTTATGACAGAATCAGATACGGCAAAACAATCATCAATAATAAAAGTAATAAATGTATTTAAAAAAAAACAACCTTGTCTTTGGGTTTGGGGTAGCAGTGCACCTGGTTAAGTACATGCTTTACCATGCACAAGGACCTGGGTTCAAGGCCCGGGTCCCCACCTATGGGGTAAAGCTTGACAAGTGGTGAGGCAGAGCTGCAGCTGTCTCTCTGTGTCTTTTTCTGTTTCCCCCTCCCTCTCGATTTCTCTTTATCCTATCAAGTAAAATAAGTAAAGTTAAAAAAAAAAAAACAACCCTTGTATTTGTATATTTTGCCTTTAAAGAAATCAAAATGCAAAATTTTTAAAGTGATGGAGGACTAATTTCAATTTCAGGACTAGCTGATTTACAAGAAAGTAGTAGACAACTGAGATATTAGAATTCAAAAGTAATAAATAAAATATATATTTTTAATTTGCTCTTTTCCCTTTTGTTGCCCTTGTTTTTGTAGTTATTATTGTTGTTGTTACTGATGTCGTTGTTGTTGGAAAGATAGGCACTTGCAGACCTGCTTCACTGCCTGTGAAGCTACTCCCCTGCAAGTGGGGAGCCTGGGTCCTTAAGCCCGTCCTTGCGCTTTGCCCCACGTGCGCTTAACCCACTGTGCTACCGCCCAACTCCTGAGATAAATTATTTTAACTGCGGAGTCAGGCGGTAGTGCAGGGGGTTAAGCGCACATGGCGCAAAGCACAAGGACCAGAGTAAGGATCCCAGTTCGAGAACCCGGGTCCCCACCTGCAGGGGCATCGCTTCACAGGAGGTGAACTAGGTCTGCAGGTGTCTTTCTCTCCCCTTCTCTGTCTTCCCCTCCTCTCTCCATTTCTCTCTGTCCTATCCAACAATGACGACATCAATAACAACAATAATAACTACAACAACAATAAAAATCAAGGGTAACAAAAGGGAAAATGAATACATTTTAAATAATAATTTTGCCTCTATTTTTATCTTTAAAGGTAATGCATTTCTTGTCACATTGAATGAAACTTGCAGACATTATGTGAAGTGAGATAATTCGAAAAGAGAAAGACAAACACCATGTGATCTCACTGATAGGCAGGACTTACTAGGGGCAAGTAGGTAGAACACAAAGAGAATCATAAATTAAGCATGGTGTATTGCATCAAAGAAAAGGACTCTTGGGAAGGAAAAGGAAGAAGGGGTAAAGGAGAACTTAGGGGTCCTGATTTGTGATTAAGTAAAAGGATCTAGATTGTGATTGAGAGTGTTCGGCAGAGAACTATCACAGGGAGATCAGAATGTGTACCCATCTGCCTATGACCATACTGTATGTAAACCATTAACCTCCCCAATAAAAATTATTTAAAAAAAGAAAAAGAAAAAGAAAGTATTTCTTAACTATCTAGTATCAGGTTGTAAGGTAAATAACCCCAAAGTCCTCTGCATTCTTTAGAGGCTTGGTATATAACAATGGAATCATCAAACAGATAAGAGGGAAAGTAATAACATTTATTAGTAGCATGTGGCTTCAGGTGTTATCTTTAAATATCACTCCTAAAACAGATAACATTAGTTTACTTCCTAAGCCTCTTATCTCAACCTGAATTGCATTCAAATTGTCCTTCACACCCTGCAGGTCTGTTTTTTTCTGTATTGTGTGATTCTTTGGTAAAATAGTCTCTGAGTTCTTGAATTTGTATCTGTATGTCAAGTATAGTTTTTAAAATGAATTTCATAATGATTTTTCTGAACTCTTGTCTGTGACATTTTTTCCACATCTGTGTCTGTCTGGTCTTTTGAAATTTCTGTCATCACTGTCTATGTATTTCTGTTGCAGCATTTAGTGTGGCTTTTTTTTTTCTTTTGTTGTACCAGTAGAAGGTGCTATGGCTCAGGTATTAGATTTTCCTGTTTATATATCCTGGTGGGAGAGAGGATATTTTATCCTGTGTCTCCAGCTCCTTTGTTTTAGTGTCTGTGATGTCAACATAGGATCTCCCTCTGTAGATTAAGTTTCTTGGCCAGGTTGTGGGGGTAGGGGCTGTATAAAAACTTTCTCCTTAGTGTTCAGAGTAATAGCAGTATTTGTTACCCCAGCCAGGTGCCAGTGCCTGTGTAGTCCATGCAGGGTTAGTTCTTTTAGGTTTTTGTCATAAGTCTTGGTCTTTGTGGTCAGTTCAATATCTTGAGATATTGAGCTCTCAGTTTAAGACCCCCCCCCCCAAATCCCTGTCTTCCTTCCTCTGATCATGTGGTTTATTTTATAAGTAGCAAAATGGTACCCACTGTCATGGAGCATGGTTCCTAAAGTCTTAAGAGTCTCTCCCTTACTCCTGACCATATTTGCAGTACACATTGGCAACAGAGTGAATTACTTAAGAAGTCATAGCTGTAAATTGTCTGGTTTTTAGGTGATTTTTTTTTATAGTTGTTATTGCTTTAAGTTGGTCCTATAAGTGACACACCTCAGCTGTTAATCCCTTACCATGCTGGCAGAATTTGGCTGGGTTTTATTTTTCTAGCAGGTGGTAGGAGACTGAGAAGCTCAAAGAGCTTTAATTTCAGCCAGATTTTTCCATTAGGTTCTAGTGAGTCCTTGTGAGTAGTTCTTTACCCTGTTGGCCTTGAGTTCACAGGTTAAGCACCCAAATCTGGAGAAAGGAAAGTTCAGGAGCCAGGTGGTGGCACACCTGGTTGAGCACACATATTACAGGGCGTAAGAATCTGGGTTCAAGCCCCCACTTCCCAGCTGTAGGGAGAAAGTTTTGTGAGTGGCAAAGCAGGGCTGCAGGTGTCTCTTTACCTCCTTTCCTGTCGAGAGGAGTGCCTATCCAATAAATAAATAAAGATAATAAAACATTAAAAAAAAAGAAAGGGAAGTTCAGCTAGGGAAACTGTCATGGAATAAACCTATGCAAATTTGTTTTCCCTTCTCCATGGACAAAGTTTAAGTCTTTCTGAAGTTCACTGAAAGAGAAACCTTTTCATAAATGTACAAGTAAAAATCTTTCACAAAAAGGACCCACCACATTTTTATAATTCCTCCCATGAAGTTAACATGTCAAAAACATACTTTAGGGTGATTAGGGTGACAATTTTTTTGCTTCCCAGCACCAATGGTGGTATAGATATCCATAAGTATACTGGTTATTTTGTGCTTTGCTTTAATGTTGATCAGTTCCAGAGTTTTACCACTCTAGTTGGACTTTTTCAGATAGAGACAAAGAAATAGAGAGGATATGCATATTGTGGGGGAGAACACAGTACTGAAAGTTCCTTCAACACTGTAGAAGCAAGTTTTGAGCCTGAGACTGGGATTTTTATTTTTCCCTATCTTCAAGTTAAGAAATGTCCTTCAAAACTAGGTGGTATCTGAGTGAAATATAATCCAATGTTTTACTGAATAGTGGTATTATTTTATATTTAGTTTGATGGTATTTAAAAATGAGTGAGAAGAATAATAGATACAAATCATTCACAAATATGACTTCTTAGCAAAATAAAGATTATAAATTTAGATATATTTGATTTTTAAAAACCAGTAAAATTCAATCAAAACACTACTTACCATGATAGATATGTTTTCCTGAAAATAATTCAACAACTTCAAAAATTAAAAAAAAAATCAATATCAAATTCAGATCTATGTTTATTCTGATTCTTGACTTTGTAGGAAAATTGAAGGAAAACATCCATTAACATAAATTACCATGTAAAATATCTTTAGTATTTTGAGTTATAAGAGTACTGTTAGAATTTCTTGTAGCACAGCCTTGGTAATGGAATTTTCTTGTAGCTATTCCTTTTCTGAAAAGCTTTTTATGGCTTCATCTATTCTGTAGAAGAATCTGGCAGGATAGAAAGTTGTAGGTTGAAAGTGTTTCTCATTTAGAGGGAAAGGGACAGAATGAAGAGATACTGGGATCCTGTTTTGTCTGCTGGACTCCAGTCAAGGGGAGATAAGAGTATCCTTAGGTGTTAAAGATCATACCACTAGCCCCAATAATACATATATCTTTAGAAGTTTAAGAAAATATTTACCAATTCAGGATAATTTCAGATTACTTTTGCCCAAAAGTCTTCCTGTGAGCAATTTTCAAAATTTTATTTTAGCACACTATATCCAAAAATTGCCTCACTCAGCTGAAGATACATTTAGCTTTACTTGAATTTACATTAAAAGCACATATAATCCAACTATTTATAAAATCAGGGACATTTAATTTTTTTTTAAACAACATACCAATGTATTTTTGTAAGCTGGTGTTAAATATTATCCCAAGGTACTTTTGTATGAAAAAATAGTACTGATTATGAAAGAATAAGTTCGTTTAAGCACATAATCTTGCAAAAAAAAAGAAAGAAAAGATGAATAAAGGCAACAATGAAGATGGTTTTGGCAGTAGAAGGGGGGAAGAGAAGTACTTTGGTGGTAGGTGTAGTATAAGACCTGTAGTCTTATACTATTGTAAGCAATTATTAAATAACTAATAAAATTATATTTGTAAAGAATAGATTTTCTTTATTTTGACATTCAGGACAGGCAACTCCTCAAAATACAGTACTTTCACATTTTATTGCACATTTTAAGGTGAAGGTAATTCAGAAATTCCAGCTGAAGATTGACTTTCTGAGTCTCTGCCCTAGAGCACAGACTAATACCCTTATGTAAGAGGGGCCAGTTCTAAGCCCAGAAAGAGGTGATATGCTTGAAGGTAGAGAAACAGGAGATTTTTAATGAACTGGCTTTGCTAGGTTTCCCCAATTTACTACCTTTCTCACATACTCAAATGCTACCAACTCTTCCTACTTTTAACTTTTCATTAAACCTGGTACAAACTTATCTACTTATTATAACTTTAATTTCATTGTGATGCCATACCTGTCACATAAAACTTTACAGACGTGTATGCATTTCTCCTATTGATCTTTCTTTGTCAGTTTTTGACCAAGGTTTAGTCATGTATCTGCAAAGGGTTAAGGACAACTTTTTCCTATTCTACATTTTACTTCTTCTAGCTGTGATATGATGGTTTAATCTATCCATTGTCTTTCTCTATTTAAACTATTGAAATAAGTTAACCACAGAAAGTATTTTTGGAGTAATTATGGAATTTACTTAATGATTCAATATTCATCCAAATAATTGTTATATTTTATAAAATAGAGGAAATATATTACTGATATTCATTAGGATATTAATGATTTACTAACTTCTGAAAACATATTTAACTATTCTCAGTATCCCCAAATATCAAGAACTACTTTTATGAGCTAATAATATAAAAGGACAATTTCATATGATTTATCATATTGAAATGTTTGCAATGGGATGGGGTCAGGATGAATAGATCCAGAACTTTATATATCATTATGAAATAGGATTAGTTTGGGTTTGGGGTGGAGAACAAAATGTGTCATAGAAGACTCTTCTAGAAATCAGCTGAAGCTTTGAACTTTGGATATGTGGGCAATAAGAGACCAAGGAAAATGAAAGTAATAGTGAGAGAGAGACGGGGCCAAACATCATTTAACCTAGGAGATATTGGAGGTCATTCAATTCATTATTTGAGTGTGATCCTGAGGAACAGCAAGGACATAAGTAATTTTGGGGAGCAAATATTTTTACTAAGTGGAAGTTATATTTTAATTTAAAGAATCAGCAACTGTCAGCGTTTGCTCTTCCTGATAGAATCAAATCTATTTATTCTCTGCATGCCTATGACAAAGCTTTATAATGATGGAAATCAGCTGAATTATGTAGAATTAATTAAGCATAAGCATAATTAAATAGAAAAAAGAGAGTCCCTTAAATAGCTTTTAATATCTCAGTTAAAAAGAGACATTATTCAGATCAATGTTTTTGGCTGAAGATATATTAAGAATCTATTGAATTTCAAAAGTTACTTGACCATCTGTCTTCCTTTAATCAGGTTCTAACAGGATAGGTTGTAGGCATAGGGCATAAAATATAAGTGTGTGAGGAAGTGTTCTAGAAAGAAGAAAATCCTAAATTACAAAAAAGAAGAAGTAATTTTAAGAGCCCAATTCTCTTGTTGTAGAAAAAGGTTGTAGATTAAAGAAATGAAAAAAAACTATATTATAGTGAAAATAAAATAATAATTTTCTCAAATATTTTTCTTATAAATTTGGAAAGATATCTTGAGGTCATAATATTTGCTTTGTTTCCCCAACTATTCCCAAATGAAAACTCTGTATTTTATGTATCATCCTGGAATTTACAATTAATGTTCTCCTTAGATTTGTTTTATTTTATATGTATTATACACACACACACACACACACACACACACACACACACACACACACACACACACACACGAGACCAAAAGGGAAGCCAGATTGCTGTTCTGGTACATGAGCCTCATGCATGCAAATCCTTTGCTCTACCAGCTGATTTGTTTCCTTAGTCTCATACATTTTAAAAGAAAATTTTAGGTTATGTATTTTATGTTGACCATAGCACAACTTGGCACTGTCTGTTTTAATGCTGAGAATCAAAATAGAGATAGATGTCTTGTGTATTACTAGAGTACACTATCATATTTCCCTGGTCTTTGAAATTTTCTAAACGTAGCAAATTCCCAAGCCTCTGGTTATAAATGAAGAAACCCTAAGCAGAAAGCTTAAATACAACAGACACTCTTGAAAATCTTTTGATTTTTACCAATGACAACCACTGTTGTCAGAACACTGTTCAACTTTGTTAAAATATATAGGATCAAAATTAGGATCTCTTGCATGCAAATTCTGTATTCTATTGTTGAACTACCTCTTCAGGGGGAAAGTTTCAAATATTGGGATATCCTTGTTTAATAGCTTTTAATTAAGGTCATGTTGTATGTTTTATTACAACAGTGGAGAGTGGTGGCAAAAGCAAAAGGTTGTGCAAAAAGACTTTCAGGTCTGAGGCTCCAAAGTCCCAGGTTCAGTTTCCTAGACCACTGTAAATCATCACCAAGCAGAGTTCTGGTATAATTAGTTCATTCATTAAATAGTTTGAACAATACATTGGTAACATAAGAATACTTGTTTTGT